>NC_048233.1:60490553-60573075 GCF_002007445.2 Ailuropoda melanoleuca | reverse complement strand
TCGCGTTCTAAGTCTGCTGTCTCGCGGGTGCCGTCCGCGAGTCCGCCTGTTCCCCCGTGCAGGTGGCCCGCCAACCGCCAGCCGTCCCGCGTGCGCTCCCGGAGGTTCCTTCTCAGTCTGCTGTCTCAAGCGTGCGGGTCCTCGGTCTGTCCGCTCCCCCTTGTAGGTGGCTACCACTTCCCGGCGCCCTGACACGGCGGCTCGCTCCCCCTTCTGTTTAGCTTCCGATATCTGTGCGCGGTTTCACGGCTCCCCGCTTCGTACCTCGATACTCAGCGCTGGAGATGTTCATTTGTAGAGATCCAGATGTATCTTCCTGCATCTCAGGCTGATTCCGTGGATATTCCTGCTGGTCTGGTACCTATCCAGCTCTACTCATGGGACCGTCTGAAAAAGGGGTCCCCTACTCCTCCGCCATCTTAACCTCCTTACCGTGTTTGTATTCTTATAGCATGATTCCCTTGTGGGACCTCAGTAAAGCCAAACAATATGATAAAATGAAGATGATGCCTGAAAGCCAAAGAAATTGTATCTAGAATAAAAGAAAGTGAAGCACATCTGAGTGGCTCAGTTGGTTAAGCATCTGACTCTTGGTTCTAGCTCAGGTCATGATCTCGCAGTTCTAAGAAGAGCCCTATATCGGGCCACATGCTGACTATGGAACCTGCTTAAGATTCTCTCTGTCCTCTGCCTCTGCCCCTTGCCCCTGCTTATGCACTCTCTTTCTTTCCCTTTCTCCCTCTCTCTCTCATAAATACATACATACATAAAATAAAATATAAAATAAAATAAAATAATAAAATAAAATAAAATGTGAGTCTCCAAGATTTTGGAAACAAAGAAGTATACCTAAGCTTTAATGATAAACTCCCTCTGATTTAAGTTATTTCTGACCCAGTGCCAACCTTCTTCTGTAACCTGCTGTTTCTGCGAGGCTTGCACTTGTCCTCTGAGGTCCAATAATGCTCAGGCTGGCTTCCTGTCCCTTCTATTTATATCCTAACTTTTGAATGTGTATGGAAATCTGCATTCGAGGGAAAAATCCACATCAGAAAATCAATCTGGCACACCATGTTTTGTCTTCTACTCTATGAAACCTACATATCTTCACCTCTAAGTCATTTAGCAGAAAATTAAATAAATAAAATATAGTTTCATCTACAATCACTGACATTTTTATTAGGAAATTTAATATTGAACAACTCCTAACTCATTGGAAAAGAAGGCTCTGCTAATGTTTATCTGGTTCAAGTGAATACTACAAGTTGTTATTAATATGTGAAAAAGGTTGATTTATATAAGGAAACAAGAGGTTTTTTTCTTTACAATTTGGCTTGTAGAGTGCAAGGTTAGTGCAAAGATCCAGAGTTCCACTAGAAATATTACCATGGCATCATTCTCATCCCTAGGTCTTTTTGGTATTAAAAAGTAACACTGACAGCCATTTTGAATCAGAAGCATTGAGGTTATGATTCACTGAGCCCCTTCACCTTTGACCTCAAAACCTTCAGCCTACTTCAGACCCACTTTTCCTATAGCAGCTATATACATGTTGCTAAGGGTAATTAATAAAGTTAAGACTTTTGCTCCTCTTTTTCCAGTGTGAGGTCTTTGCTCAATGCAGCTGCTGTCAAAATGTCCTAAAGACATTTTTCTCCAACTTTTGTTTTTATGCCTCCTCTGACATATATGAGGAGTTTTTGCTGGAGACAGAAATGTTTTAAAAAATTAGATAAACCAAAAAGTAGGATATAATTTGGTTCCAAGTCCATTCTGACTTTGTCATTCCAAAATGACATTGTAAATATTTTGAAATGGAGACTTAGTCCTGTTTTAGCTAAATTGTGGGGATTTTGTTTTATTTTTTAAAATAATAATAATGCATACTTCACATTTATCCAACATTTATATTGGTTCATTGACACAATTAGATTTCCCAATTAGAAATTTCTAATAAACTATCAAATATTTTTCTATCTTTCATATGCTTTCAACTTAATAGATTTAAGAAGATATTTTTCTATAACATATATTTACAAATTTAGATAACATTTTGGGGAAATTTTGCAAAAGTAAATTTTCATGGATAAATGGTGTCCATGAATGGTGGATGTTATTAATCCACAAACCTTTTAAAAAATTCAGGCCTGTGACTCACTGATTCCAAATACTCCTTCTTTATTTGCCTGTATAACTTTATTCATGCAGTTCATTTTTGAGGAACACCCCATAACCCCAGTCAGTTTCTGCCACCCTTGGAGACGCAGTTCAAATTCCACATTTTAAGACTGCATAAAATTCCATCTTACTACCTAAGTTCACAGTAGCACAGTTGTTTTATTATCTGAGCTATTCTATTTACCTTTAGTATTTAAATTATAAGCTTGGACTGAGATTGATTTAACGTTTGAGCCTAAGTTCTTTCACTGACTTTTTTTTTTTTAAAGATTTTATTCATTTATTTAACAGAAAGAGAGGGAGAGAGCACAAGCAGGGGGAGCAGCAGAGGGAGAGGGAGAAGCAGGCTCCCCACTTAGCTTAACCCCATATGCTGGCTTGATCCTGGGGCCAGAATCATGACCTGAGCCAAAGGCAGATGCTTAACTGACTGAGCCACCCAGGTGCCCCTCTTTCACCCGCTTCTATGTGAACTTAGACTTTTAAACCCTCTTTTCCCTGTTCTGTAAAATGGTGGTGGTAATACTTATTTGAGGATAAATGTGATGATGTACATAAAGGATTCAGCACAGTATCTGGGCCATAGAAAGGAATAAATGTCACCTTAACATCACGACTGATAGTCTGATTTTACCATAGTTGGAATAATATATGGGCATGTCTTTTTAGTATTCAAACTAAGATTCCAAGATCTCTATCTTGTTTGCAGGAGATTGTCTTATTTTATTTCTTATTAGAACTCCTCTACCCTTAGTTAAATAGTTTTTATAATACACGTAACCACTTTAAAGGGAGAGTTTCCAGCTTCACTGTGAGTTCTGCCTGGCACGTGCCCTTCCCTGGTATTAGAGAATAGCGATAGTTTCCATCAGTCAGTCATGACGCCCATCAGTTCCCACTAGCAATAATTAAATTTTTTTGAGGACAAAGGTCACCTTGTAACATTTTTAGCAAGTAGTGCTAATTAACTTTACAGTTGTAATTTGTAGCTTTTTTCCCAGCCTGTATGGAANAGCCCATCAGTTCCCACTAGCAATAATTAAATGTTTTTTGAGGACAAAGGTCACCTTGCAACATTTTTAGCAAGTAGTGCTAATTAACTTTACAGTTGTAATTTGTAGCTTTTTTCCCAGCCTGTATGGAATAAATACGATATCCCCACAGTTCCCCATTACCTCACAGATTGTAGTTGTGCAATAAATATTTTCTTTTCATGATTATCTGCATGCAAACAAGGCCTTTTTTCACTTTTAATTTTTCATCTCTTCCAGTCCCTCCTATCCAGTAAAGTTGTTAATAATTAATGAAATATCCAGAGCCAGGATTCAGAGGACAGTAGCCTAGGGCTTGGATAAAGTCATATTGCAGAGGAGAAATACCATATTGTAGAGAAGAAAGCCCAATTCACATTTGGGCTTCTTTCCAGTATGACTCAGCATCTATTTTATTTATTGATTCTGAGTTATGATGCAATTCTACCTCAAGAGAAATACAACTTTTAAGGATAAAGTGATAATATATGTTTTTCTTTCAGCCCCAGTATTAGACCTCACAGGTAAATTCTATTTTCCACTGTGAAATGATGACAACAGAATCTGTGTTCACATATCATTGATCCTGGGCAAAGTCCTTGCTAGTCTAATGTTAGTTGCCAGAGATAAAGTTCCAATTAGAAAACAAACACCTTAAAG
Source organism: Ailuropoda melanoleuca (assembly GCF_002007445.2). NCBI lineage: Eukaryota > Metazoa > Chordata > Mammalia > Carnivora > Ursidae > Ailuropoda > Ailuropoda melanoleuca. Next base: position 60,569,206 of record NC_048233.1, on the reverse strand, counting down.
AAGAAGCATATGAACATTTTTGTTGAATTAAACTGCCATGCAGTTGCTACCAAAAGGTATTTAAAATACTATTTTAAAAAAATCACCTAGTTAGATTTTACTTAGAAGGAGGGAGAGGAAGAGAGACTTAAAACAGACAGTTTGGCAGCCTGCTATTTTTTCCTATAAAGTCATAAAGCTTAATTCAAAAATTTTCTGGAATTTATAGTGCCAGAGGCTAAGCTAAAAATAATTTCCCCTCATTAGATCTTGTAGTTTCACCTCTGAAGTAGAAGGTTTGTGACGGCTACATCAAGACTCCAACTCACAAAAGCACCATTCAAAAAGGAAAAGAATAAAGAGAAACTGTTGCTATTAAATGACCCATAGAGAATCCAGGAGACAAAGAAAACTATTTCTGTAACTTTCTGGGACCAACCATAGGGTTGCTGGGCTGTTGCAGGTGGATCACCTCTGTCAGCTCTAAAGGTATCATGTGCTAAATGAGCATGAAATTTTATCTGTGAGCAAAGCCTTGGAAGTTAAACTTGACTAGACAATGACAGGAATCTCAGGAAGAAAAAAAAAAATCATAGGGTTTGTTCAGTAACCTCAGTGAAAATTAATAATCAGTAATTGTCTCCATATCTCCTTTCCCAAACACTGAACAAAGCTTTTATATTGTGCTTCTAGAATGGAGAAAAAGCCAAAAAGATGAACTCCAATCTACTCTTGAAATCTGGAGCTAAGGTTGAGGGATGGATTTAATTCTTGAAATAAAGACTTCTAAATTTTAATATTGTTTTTCTTTTAATAGCCTAACTTTACTTCATGATCCAACAAAGCAAAGTGCTTATTATGTTATTCTAGTCCCCCATTTTTATTGGTTAACATCTTTTAATATTCTTTGTGATTTGTTCAGTGATGTTTGTGTTCATGTCACTAATAGCGGAAGAAGGGAAGAGGACCAATGTATCAGTTGAACAGGTGAACAGAGCTACTTTGAGTAATGTAGAATAAAATAGTATAATGGGGAAAAAAAGACTATGATAGGGATTAGACCATCTACAATTGTGGGAGTTGTGTTTTGTTTTTGTTTAGTTTTTTTTGTTTTGTTTTATTACTTTTTTTAAGATTTTATTTTTTATTTATTTGACAGAGATAGAGACAGCCAGTGAGAGAGGGAACACAAGCAGGGGGAGCAGGATAGGAAGAAGCAGGCTCATAGCAGAGGAGGCTGATGTGGGGCTCGATCCCCTAACGCCGGGATCATGCCCTGAGCCGAAGGCAGACGCTTAACCGGTGTGCCACCCAGGCGCCCCTTGTTTTGTTTTATTCTAAGGAAATTGCCTTTGTATCTGGCGGGAAGCTAAAGATGCCACAAATCCATGAAATCAGTTGTTGGGAAGAAAACCTGGACATAAAATTGGGGAGAGTGAGGACAAATTTAAATCCATGAGGACTAATTGGAACTAGCATCTGCCTCTCAATACTTTCACCCTTAATGATGTAGGCAACTTGTAAAACACATTGGCACCCTTGTATCTGGCCTAGGACCCAGTAAAACTGAAAGAGAGACATAATGGAAGCTGGAGGATCTGTAGGTCCTGATCCTGCCTCACACCAACAAGGTGATCTGGCAGATTAATAAAGATGCATGGCATCTTCATGAGCTCATGGACTAATATCTGTGTTCAGAGAAAAATGGACACCACTTTACTTCTGCCTTCTGAATATCATGCAAATTTAAATTTCTCTTACAGCCAGCCCTAAACTAAAGCCATACAGGCAAGAATTCTAGAAGACCTAATTCTACTAGTTATGTAGACATCATTCAAAAACCATCATTACCCATGTTTATTCACTACCGTGTTTTCCAGGCACTGTACCAATTTTTATTGCATTTATATTTTACATTAAAATAGTCCTATGAGAAAGTATTTCACCCTTGAGAAATCTGATGTTAAATAGGTCAATGAACTTTTCTAAAACCTCTAGAACCTAGGAGAAATCAGATTTAAGACTAAGTATTTTGACTTCAGATAATGATTAATCCTTAGATTTTTCCTTTATTTGCATTATACTATCTGAAACTGAAAACTTTTTACACTGTATTATCGGTAAGGTTTCCAGTAAGAAGCATGTAGTGTAGCCCATCCTGGGTTATTCAACAGAGCTCAATAAGAGAACTATTTAAAAAGGTTTGTCAGCAGGGATTCGGAAAAAAAAAATTAAATTCCCCAATACCAGCAACTTCCTGATTACTGGCAGAAAGTCATTGCAATCCCTAAATCTGAAAATGGAAGGAAAGGAAACAGTTACTGCTACCCAAAATGAATAGCTGTACGAAATGTGCTACCAAACAGGAGCTGAGCCTTTGATAAAAGGAAAAATCCAACTTGTGGTGCTTAGAAAGAAGGGAACAGAGAGAATAAATACTCCAACTTTACTGGCTTTCAGCCTCCTTTCTTGTTCTCTCCATTCACTGACTTCTGTTCATATGACTCAACCAACTCATGGACACTGATGAGCTGAGTCTGCTTATAAAATCAACAGAAGAAAAGAAGTCAGTATGAGGGACAGAGCAGGATGAAGAAGGGTGGATGGAGGCTGATTCAGAGCAAATGGAAAATATCTAGCCTATATTAATTATTCCAAGAGTAAAGCATTGGTAAAGATTTTAGGAAAACATTTTGCTTTTATACAGATGCATAAACATACACTAAAGCATTTTTTTTCAAGGTAATGCCTAAACTTTTTTTTTTGGTAATGCCTTAATTTTCTTAGTTACTATCTAATAAACATTTCTATGTTGTTCATCATGGACCATTTTTCATATTCTGGGTATACTGTAGAATGAGCTGGTTTAAAAACAAACAAACAAACAAAAAAGACAAAACAAAAGCAAAAACAAAACAGAAACAAAACCACAAGGCCAAACCCATGCCATAGCAGCAGCTTCTGCTGGGTATGGTTGGCAAGGGATGTGGGAAAGTTGACTGGCAGAGATGCAATCCCTGAGCCCATGAGAAGATCATCAAAGCATTTGCTTCTTTAATAAAACACCAAAGGCTGCTGCATGCTGTAGGGTATTTCTGAGACAAAACTAAGGTGAACTACAAGTGCTTCACAGCAGAAAATAGGGGAGTGAATCTTTGGGTTCTTTCCAGTAAAACTTTCCCACTCATCTTCTAAGTATCCATTTCCAGGTTTTCTACAATGTAGAATGATCTACTCTAAGGCCTTGGAATTCAGATTTTCTTATCTGTTTCTTGAGAAGTATTTTCCAAGTATTTAACCAGGCTCTTAACAATACCTTCCCAATGCTTATGGTAAGTAGGCCTTAAAAGTAGCCAGAGGAGTAAGAGACAGCATCTTTCTTCTTACTGTTAAAGCTGAAGCGTAGGCTCTAATCACTCAATGAGGTGATTGTTACCAAGAGCACATGTATGCAAGGATGGATATCAGTGCTAAGAACTTCCTTCCATCTTAAGATAGTGTCTCTGTTAGATTTTAACCCAGCTACAGAACACGTATTCATGAGGATACTGAAGTATCCAGGCCCATGACCTGGGTCCAAGTTCAGCATTTATTGTCTGTAAAATTTGTTGAAAATTGCTGAACGTCTTCAAACTCCTGTTTGTCATCTGTAAAATAAGAAAGATATTGTTGCTCAATTGGCTTTCTGGTGAGGAATAATTAAAAAAACATTTATAGAGGGGCGNTTATAGAGGGCGCCTGGGTGGCACAGCGGCTGGGCGTCTGCCTTCGGCTCAGGGCGTGATCCCGGTGTTATGGGATCAAGCCCCACATCAGGCTCCTCTGCTATGAGCGCTTCTTCCTCTCCCATTCCCCCTGCTCGTGTTCCCTCTCTCGCTGGCTGTCTCTATCTCTGTCGAATAAATAAATAAAATCTTTAAAAAAAAAACATTTATAGAACATATCACATATCAGAGGGCAGGCAGTTAAAATGGGAGCTGACAGGAGCTTCTAGGAAGATGGTAGCTTGACTTTTTTTAAGATTCCCTCTCCGGCCAATGCAAAACCACTTAATAACTATATTTTCTGAGTTGAGCATCTGCTAAGGCCAGCAGGAAAGCCAGGTCTGAAGGTAGAAAAAGGGTCCTCAGGGTCTTTTAGGTCCAGGAAGAAAAAAAAAAGAAAAAACCTGACAGAGCCTGGAAAGCAGCAGCGAGTACAAAGATCAGAATATGAAAATTACTGAGAAGAGGAGGCCTGAGGACATTCATGTATCCAGATGGGGAGGGCAAGTCTGGCTTCAGTGACTGTTCTCAGAAGACCCTACAGGTTCCCTTATTCATTGATGTTGACCTCTTTACATACAGGCCTTCTTTGCTTGTAACAAAAACTCTGCTTCCTTTAAATGTCACTGTAACTTTTTCTGCCAAATTCTATAATCATTCTAGCTTTTCTTTTGTTTGGTCAGAAACCTGACAGTTCTTTTGCGTATGGCATTCCTCATTGCAAAAAGCAATGAACCTGGCTTTGCAGACCTATCAGTTTCCACAGGTGATCTTTGCTTTACTGGGCTGAGACAAATGTGAGAGATGTGTAGCTTTCTCCTGGTGCCTCAGTAAAGACTGTGGATTTGTAATGCAGAAGGTTAGGTAATGTTTTATCTCTTACAATTTACGGAACTTTTATTCTGTAATTTATCCCAGACACTGTAAGTCTCAGGGAGTGGTCAAAAAAAGTAACATTCCTTGCAAGGGGAAGAAGTAGTAAAAAGTAGAAAATGGTGTGCTCCTAGAAAATCAGACATAATACAGAACACAGGCAACACATTAAGGAAATAAAGCAGCAATCTAATAATATACTCATTTAATAAGAGTTGATTTGAAACTAAACCATTTTGTAAATTAAATAATATTAAAACTAAAAGAGCAAATACACTAAGAATTATGGACACTGATGAGACCAAAATTAGCCTCCTAGAAAATCACATATTTAAAAAAAGTCGAAATAGAGAGTCAAACTACAGAAAAAAATGGAAATAAAAGATATGGGGCAGGAGGATAAGTTCAGAAGTCCTTGCAGATGTATTTTAGATGGGAAACATGAATAGATGAAAGACAGGAAAAAAAAATAAACCAGTAATAAAGGAAATTTTCTGCCCTTGAGAAAGACTTGAGGCTTTAGACTACAAGTAATCACTAACTTTCTGGAATCACTGATTAAAAATGTCCTTGCCTGGGCATATTCTGATAACATTGCTAAATTCCAAGGGTAAGATTTTTTTTTTTTAATGTATACACTTTCCAGACTTAGAGAACAGGTTTTTTCATAAATAAAAGTAATCAGGTCAATTACAGCCTTCTTTTCTACAACCTTGGAAGTTAATGACATTGTAATAACACCTGCAGACTACAGAGCAGCAAGGATACAATCCAAGAATACTCCATTAAGCCAGCCTATAATTTATCTATTAGAGTGATTGAAAGACATTTGAGGTTCTGCAAAAATGAGAGAATGTATCACTAACATTTCCAATCTGAATTTTCCTTGAGATAAACCTCTAGTAAAAGAAAAAAAAATTAAAACAGTGATCTCTAGATAAGAGGAGTCTAAAAAGGAGAGAAAACAGTGATGAGAATAAATCTTATAATGTACAGCTAAATATAAAAATGCTGAAGAATAACTGTGGCTATGTAATTTAGGCATTAAGTAAGCTATCTTAACATAGCAGAACATACTGTAGGCAAATTCTCACAATAGCCTAAGAGAAAAGTTACTAGCATGTTCTAGGAATTTGGGACTGAGGTTAGGGAGATGAGGTAAAAGAAAAGCATCTAAAAATCTCACTGTGAAAGGTGTGAAAAGGTGAGAAAGTTGTTTTAAAAGTTTCATTTTGGGGACAGGGCAGTGCAGATTTCGAGAGTACTTAGTTCAATGAAATGATTGAGATATTTCATTCTGTAATAGAATAGAACCACATATGTGATTATCAAATGTGGGAACAGTGGGTAAACGATAGTGGAATGAAAAAAGTGTAATAAAATTTCCGCATTGACTAGGGCAAAGAGGAGGATCAACAGTAACTTATTCTGACCAGAAAAATTAAGGAGAATTGGAAAAAGAGAAAACAACAAAATGAAGTGCATGACAAATATAATTTATGGTGGAAGAAATAAACTGAAATGTGTTTATTTATACAGTAAATGTGACTGGAGAAAATTCTCCTATCATAAGTGGGAGACTGTTGAATGAGTTAAAAAATAAACACACAGATCAAAAAAACACTGTTACATGCTATCCCCCAAAGCTTACTTCAACTGTTAAAAAAAAACAAAACGACTTAATATAAAACCACATTTGATTACACAATGGTCTGCTAAAAGAGACCCCCAAATCCAAACAAAAATATAAACAGAAAAATCAACATAAGCTTAGTTAAAAATCTGAGTTTAACAGCATAAAAAGTAACAAGGGATGAATAAAGAGGATTGCCGCATAATATAGCCATAATTTACTAGGGGGGGGATTATACTCTTATTAATGTATATATCAAACAAAATAGCAACTAACTCTATAATACAAAACTAATGGAATTCAAGAAGAAATTGATAAAATTAATTATGATATAGATTTTAAATCCCTTTAAGAACATATAGATTTAATAAAAACAATAGGTAAAAATTGTATTTATTTTACATATTTTGATGAGTAGGTATAACTTGAAACATTCGTAAAAATTGATCATGTACTGCTCACCAATAACATGCAGAAAGTGTTAAAAAGCAGATTGTATAGGCCACAGTTTCTGATCTTAATAAAATGGAAAATAATAAAATTGTAACAAAAATAGTTACTATTTAGAATATAAGAAACGCACTCTTAAATGTCTTTGAGTCAAAGATAAAATCAAAACAAATTATAAACTACTTTGAATCTAATGAAAAGTGCATACTTCATAAAAAAAAGTCATATGAAAAGGTGAAATTTGTCATCCAAGAAACTTTATAGCTGTAAATGCCTGCATTATTAAATATGAAAGTCTAAAAATAAGTGACTTTAATGCTTTCTTGAGAAACTAGAAAATGACAGCATTATAAACCAGAGTTAAGTAAAAATAATTGTTAGAAATAAAATCTGAAATTAATGAAATGGAAAAAAGAAATTAGTGGCTACACCCCTTCTGTGTCTTCATTAGGGAGCCTACTCATCTTCTTTCAACTATATGCTATTTTTGTAGAATCTGACCTTGTTGGAGAGTCTTAAAAAGGAAGTTAGGGGAAGCTAATTCATTGAGTGTTGGCAAATCATTTGGATCTAAGATATGTTATGACATTAATGGACTGATTTTTTTCTTCCATTTATAATGTTTATCAGACAGAACTATAGGCTAAGATGTTATGCTGCAGAGCTAGCTACATTCTATGTATGATAACTGAATTAGTATGAGCTTCTAGCTCAAACTATTTAATGTAAACTTAAGTAGGTCTTTCTAGATTAGTTGATCCAGATTTTGTTCTTCCTATCTAATGTTTTGAGAAGCCTTTAGAGCTACATGGGAGAGCTGTGAGAGGTCTTATGCTTGATGAATTCATGTGACATGTGTGTGTATTGGTGGGGGGGTGGTTAAACTTTACCAAATGTGCCTAGAAACTCAAACTTAGCAAGCATGTGTAGCACTAAGATGGTAATATAATTGATTTAATTAATAGACAAGGAGGAAAGGAAGCCCTTAGTAAAAGTTAATCTGTGTGAAGAGAAACTCAATGAAATTATTAAATACCCAAAGTAGGTAGTCAAAAAGGCTTGTGCCTACAAGGCTGTCTCTGGGAATCATATTTTCCCAGGACTTAATAGAGGATATTGAGGATTTTGGAAAACTTGCTTTAATTTTATTTCAGAGTAAAAGCAGTGTATGATGGAAAGTAAATAAAAACCAACTGACTAAGGTAGAGGAAAAACATAATTCCTTAAAAATTGAGATATTAGAAGCCAAGCTAATGATATATAAAAAGGAAATATGAACTTTATAGCCCAGGATAGATAGACACTGAGAAGGAAGAAGGAAGAGAAAATGCGTTTAGACTTGAAAGGGGAAGACCAAATTATTAGCATGAAATATTAAAGCAATATTAGATGGGATTCTATATAACATGGTTATTATAGATGGAGATTTAACAATTGTCTCTCCCCTCCGGGGGCACACTCAAGAAAGTTAAAGAATAAGGATATTATGGAAAGTCACAACAAATTGGAAATATATCCAAGGAAAACTGATCAGTCCAAGTCTAGAGTTGGTGTGGGAACCCTCCAGGATGGGGTTATCTAAATCCAGGAGATGAAAAATGACACGATTTGTTTGAACAGAATTCATTGATTCCAAATATCTTTCTGTGAGAGATTACAGATTTCAAAATCTAAAGGAGTATTTAAAAAACAAACATCTGATCCAAAAACCAAGGCAAAGTGAAAAATAAAAGGGCACTGAATTCCAGTAAACAATGTGAATTCTAGATATATTTGAAAATGAATGGAACTAAATGAACAGGCATATTAAACTAGGAAAACTGAAGTAGGATCTCTCTGAAAGGAAGAGGACAATAGATCCTACTCTTGCCAAAAGGGACATGGGAGAACAAATGTTACTTGAGGCACATATCATCAATAGCTGTGGTAAGCGAGTAAAGTAATTGTCTCTGGGGGTACATGCCAGATGTATTACTCTTTAGGAGGTGACTAAAATACACATTTCAGGAGCAACAACAGTTTTGGTCCAATAATCTGTGAAGTGTGATTCTCTAGCTAAAACAAATGTAAAGGTGATGCTAAGATTTCCTACTGAGCTAGTGTCACAGACCTAACAATCCTAAATTAAATGGCAGTGTCAGTAGGCACTGTAGCAACCAAGCAAAAATCCTTACTCATAGGGGAAGGAAGAAGCCATGTGTATTAGGATAGGCTAGTTTATGCTGTGTTAACAAACTCATTCCTGCATCTCAGTACCTAAAAGTAAAAAGGCTTAGTTTGTATTAATATACAATGGAAGAGGCCCTATTTCCCACATCGACATTCAGGGATCCTGGCTGATCTTGCTCAGTGAAGCAAGTGGAGAGTTGCTGGAGTTTCTCTCAGTGATTTTTCACTGTTTCAGATTAGGAAAATCTCACAGCACTTTCCACTGCTCTCATTTTATTGGCCAGATCTAGTCACATGACTCTCCTTAACTATAGGAAATTTAAGAGCAGTCCTGTGCCCAGAAAGGAGAGGAAAGTTTTGGTGAACACTAGTAACATTTAGCACACAATAGGGTGTTATCCCACATCCAGTGTAGCACTGGTGAGCCAGGATCACAGAACTCAAAGGGAAATGAAAATTAAGAAGTTTGAATAAGATGAATGGGAAATAAAAGAGACAATAATAATCCAAGTGATGGATACCATCATTGCAAACCAATTAAATGCTATTGCCTGAGAAAGAAGAAATTATGGTTAGCTGGATGCTCTCCAATCCCAACCACATACAGATAAACCTATTCTGCCAAATATACTTTCTTGACCAATTTAATTTAAATTCACAGATGATAGACTCCACACAACAATCATAGATAATAGAAGTCATGGGGAAGTGAAAATCAAGAATATTCACTCCATCTCCCCTCTCCTTCAGTCAATTAGTAATGAATCATTCCTCTGGCCTTTGTGAACATCAAGTACAGGGCTTCAAAAATATAATTTCCTGGGGCTGGGAATTCGTTTTTCAGATTTTATTGATACAGGATTAGTGGCATGGTTTTTCAATGAACACTTGGAATTCTTTAAAAAAAAGTTTTTAACTGTTCTAATTTAGTTTAGAGTTGCTAAAATAACCATAAATTTTCTAATAGTAATCATCTCCAATTGTGGCATCTGAAGAAATTAAGTCTACCCAGGGATAAAGAACTTTTTTGACTGAAGTTGATAATAAAGAAGTAGGTAAAATGTTGCATTTTTTAGACCAGTTAAAAAAGTAGCTGGCTATTTGTCAACTGTTAGTTATTAAAATTTGCAAACTGTGAAAGAATATAATAAAAACATACATCCATTATTACAAATACATTCAAAATTGTTAATGCTTTGCACTGTTTCAATAGGTAGATATAGATATGGTAGATATTGATAGACATATAGATATGTGTATAGATATCTGTCTCCTTGTTACCATTTCAAAAAAAAAGTTGTAGACATCATGATAATTAACCTTAAATGTTGCATGAATAAGGACATACTCCTCAATAAACAAAATGACATATAATATCTATAGAAATTTAAAAGGATTTAATTATTATTTATTATCAAGTTCTTTTCACGATAACCAAGTTTTCACTTTATGTTTGATTGAAATATCCACATTTCTTTTAATCTAGAACAATTTTCCTCCCCCATTTTTAAATAGCAATGATTTTTCAAGATACCCGGCAAATTTTCTTTTAGATACGTTTTGTTTTTGTTTTCCCCACACAGGGTCATTTTAAATATTTCTCTGTGTATATTGTTGAATTTCTTTTTAAAGTTTAAATATTTTTATTACATTTATATTAAATATTTCTTCTGTGGAGAATTTTTTTAATTTTTAATATTTATTTATTTATTTTTTTGATGTAAAGTTCGATGATTCATTAGTTGTGTATAACACCCAGTGCACCATGCAATACGTGCCCTCCTTACTACCCATCACCAGCCTATCCCATTCCCCCACCCCCTTCCCCTCTGAAGCCCTCAGTTTGTTTCTCAGAGTCCATAGTCTCTCATGCTTCATTCCCCCTTCTGATTAACCCCCCTTTCTTTATCCCTTTCTTAAGCATTATTTACTTCATATAACATCAGGTGGAACATATTGTCAAGTAATTTCACTTGATGCTAAATTTGGTCACTTCTTTAAAGGGGTGACAACCAAACTTCTCTATTATAAAAATAAATTTTTTCCTTTGCAATTATAAAATAATCTGTGGTGATATTTTGGCAGTATGCAAATACTCTGTCTACATCAATTTTGACCTCATATTAGCATCCATTGATGATCTTTGCCTAACTAATTATTTTATATGATGTCCAAATGTTACTAAAAAGAAAGATTATCATACATTATTTATTAGCTGTCATAATTCTGTTTTTTAAATGTTTTCTTTTCAACTATTAATGAACTGTATTTCCTCATAAAAATAAATCTTATTTCCTTTTTTTTTTTAAAGAAAGCAGTTGGTATTAACAGTCATTTTTGATGATGTCATTTTTTTTGCTGTTCTTTTTTCTTTTAAATTATTTCCCAAAGATACAACTTTTAATTTATCCATTTGCCTCATCATTCTGTTATTTAACGTGTTAACTTCCGTTATTAACATGTCTTTAGTATTTTTGCCTTTGGTTTATTCTGTTTTTCTTGGATGTTTATTTTAATTTTCTCCTCCTTACTTTTATTTAAAGTTTTATAATTCATCTGAGTATTTCTTTTGCTATTTGCTGTATATTCTAAAATACATCATTTTAATTAACATTATCTAAAATTTTAGAAGTTTTGACTTACATTTTAATTTCCAAATGGAAAAGATTTCTGTTCATTTTGCTATTTTTTCTAGTTTTACTATGTTGTGACCAATTTTTTGGTATCATTTTTTTCTTTATAAAATTTATTAATATTTTCTTTGTGTCATTATATACAAAATTTTTATAGACTTATTACTGCATTTTGTAAGCAGGTGTGTTTTCTATTTATCGAAGGTATACATTTTCGTAAATACCTATCTTAGAGCCTCCTTATTGATTATGTTGTTATTTCCTCTATAGCCTTATTTATTTGTTTATTTGACTGGCTTGAACGATAAAGGTATGTTAAAATCTCCTCAGGATAGTGTGTTTCTATTTTTCCTTTCATGTCCTATAATTTTCCTCTGTGACTTTTATCCTGTATGAACTGCTGTATTACTTAGTGCATGGATATTCATAGCTCTTTTACGTATACTTTCATTGTGAATTGCAACCTTGAGTGTTAGAAGGTGTAATTTGAAATTTGAAATTTGAAATTTGCTTTTTGTTTGAAATGTACCTTAAATATCCAGATAGTTGCCCCTTTTTTTTGCTTTCATGTATTGGTCTGCATTTGCCCATCTCTTTTATTTTATCTTTTGAATCATTTTATTTTACTTTAGGCTCTTATATACAGCTAAGATTCAGCTTTCTTTTATGAGCCAATTGGAAACTCATTTTCAAATAAGTATAATTTGTCATTTGGAGGTCCTCTCTCATTTTTGTCAGATAACTTTATGATACACTTACTGTGAATTGTGTTATAGTTCGTTACCCTGTATCTTTGTCAGTGCTGTTTCACTGCTATTTTTGTTGGCTTTTTAATTTTCTTTGTTTTGGGGGGCATTTAGAAAGGTTTATATTTTTGTTCTAGCTACTATTTTTTAATCAATAATTTCATATTATTCCTTAGTTCCCTTTTACCTACTATTCAGTTTGTCAATTTTTAATTGTATCATTAGACTTTCACCTTTCCCTATATAAAATTCCAAATTCTTATTCTAGTTTCTCTTTTCTATCTCCCTTTTCTGCCCGCTTTTAGTGGTGTTATTTCTAATTTGTCAAAGCATATAAGATTCGTATACTATTCTTCCAGCTATCTTTGCTCTGTTTTTGGTCTTACTGTACAAATAAATATATTCAATTCTTAAAAATTTTGCTAATTTTCCTAAAGATCTATTGATTTCATGAAAGTTATTTTTAGTGGATTCCATATGAAGGACTTGTAGGTATAATTTTTCCATAAATTTCTTGCATTTGTGCATGTTTAGATCAGTTTTGTTGTAGTCTTAATAATGAAGGACGTTTGGCTGAGTATAAAACAATAGTCTCATAATATTGTTCCTTGGGGTTCTTAAAAATGGTGCTCCACTGTTGTCTTGCTCTAACAGATAGATAACTTAAAGTTACAGTAGACTTTAAAGTTATAGGTTATATGTTAATTTTATCTCAATGAAGTTTGGAGAAAAAACAAACAAATTCAGGGTAGCATCAGACTTCTCCACATCAACACACAGAGCAAGACAATAGAAATGTACTATGTTTGATTTGATACACTTACATATTGCAGTATGATTACCACTGTACTGTTATCTAACAACTCCATCAGATCATATAATTACCATTTCTATTTTGTGGTGAGAACATTTAAATCTTAGCAATTATCAAGTACATAGTATGATATCATTATATGGCATCTATGTTTTATGTATATTATATGGAATATGGACATATATACAATCCATCATTTATACACTCACAAACACACATACACACATACAATTTAGTTATCCATGTATCTATGGACAGGCACTTAGACTGTTTCCAAATATTGGAAATAATGCTGCAAAAACACGGGAGTGCCGATGTCTCTTTGATAACCTGTTTTTAGTTTCCTTTGGATATATAACCAGAAGTGGGATTGCTGGATCATAAGGTAGTTTTCTTTTTTATTTTCTGAGTAAACTCCAGACTGTTTTTCATAGTGGCTATGCTAATTTATATTCCCAATAGGGCACTAGGGTTCCTTTTTCCCCCCACATCCTTACCAACACTTGTTATTTGCTTTTTGATGATAGCCATTCTAACAGGTATGAGGTGACATCTCACTGTGTTTGGCATTTCACGGAGGATCGATGATGTTGAGCATCTTTTCATGTACCTCTTGGCCATTTGTATGTCTATTATTCAGTTCCTTTGCTCATTTTGAATCAGATTGCTTGTTTTTTTTTTGTATGAATTCTTTATATATTTTTGATATTAACTCCTTATCAATTTGCAAATGTTTTGTCCCATTCTGTAGGTTGGGTTTTCATTTTGTCGATGCTTTCCTTTGCTGAACATAATCCTTTTAGTTTGATGTAGCTCCATTTACTTCTTTCTGCTTTGTTGCTTATCTTTTTTGGTGTCATATCCAAAAAATCATGGCCAATACCTGTGACAAGGAGATTTTCCCCCCGTTTTCTACTCAGAGTTTTACATTTTCAGGTTTACCTGAAATCTTTGATCCATTTCAAGTCAATTTTTGTGAATTGTGTAAAACAGAGGTCCAATTTCATATTTATACATGTGCTTATCTAGTTTCCCCAACAATTGGTGAAGAGACTTTCCTTTTCCCATTGAGTATTCCTGGCTCTCTTACCAAATATTAGGTGACTGCATAAGCAGGGTTTTATTTCTGAACTCTTTGTTCTTTTCTATATGTCTAATTTTTCTGCCAGTATCATATTGTGATTGTTATAGGTTTGTAGTATAGTTAGAAATCTGTTGTAATTTTGATAGGGATTGCACTGAATCTACAGATAGCTTTGGGTAGTATGGACATTTTAACAATATTCATTCTTCTTATCCATAAACAAAGAATATCTTTACATTTGTTTGCATCTTTTTCAGTTTCCCTCATCAGAGTTGAAGTTTTTAGTATAGAGATCTTTTGGTTAAATTCCTTGATTAAATTCATTCCTTGGTTAAATTCATTGCTAAGTATTTTATAGTTTTGATGCTATTCTAAATGAAACTATTTATTTATTTTCAGATATGTCATTGTAGTGTTTGGAGTATAACTGATTTCTGTATATTGATATTATATCCTGCAGCTTTACTGAATTTGTTGATTAGTTTTGACAGTTCTTTGGTTGAGGCTTTAGGATTTTTTTCAGTATAAGATCATGTCACGTAGAAATACAGACACATTTCTTTTCTTAATTTGGATGCTTTTTATTTCTTTATGTTGCCTGATTGGTCTAGGTAGGATTTCCAGTACTATTTTGAATAGGAGTGGTGACAGTGGGCAATTTTGACTTGTACCTGATCTTAAAAGAAAAGGTTTCAGTCTTTCTCTGTGAAATATGGTGTTAGCTCTGGGCTTGTCATATACTGCTAAGGTAGTAGCAAGGAGGGTGGTGACCAAAGGGGTCAGAATTTACATAAATTTGGAAGATTAAGCTGACAGGTTTTGCTGACAGACTTTGGTTTGAGGTGTACAAGAAAGACAAAAAAAAGAGGGAAGGACAATTCCAAGCTACTTTGGCTTTGCCTGTAGAAGGATGAAGTTGCCATTTACTGAGCTAGGAGAAGTATGAATAGAGCAGGTTTAAGTTCAGAAACTAGTAGTTTGGTTTTGTTGTTGTTAGATTTAAACATCCACATGTACATGCCGGTTAAGCAGTTGGATATAAGATTCTGAGATTTGGGGGAAAAGGTTAGGAATGGAGATGGAAATTGACAGTTTTCTTGGCTTAACAATGGAAGTAAGATAAGTGTTATTAATTATCACAATAGTTACCTGAACTAGAATAATACTGTCTCTACTTTTTTCAATATTTGGACCCCAAACTCATTTTGGAGAATACTCTTTAAGGGAAAGACCCATTCCTTTTGGTTTTGTGTCTCCATCTTCTAAATATATAGCTGATTTCTATTAAATATATCTGGAAATAATAAATACATAGAAAAACTTTGAGTCTACTTACTTAGTAATGTCAATTTTTTTAAAACTGAAAAAATTCTCCAATATTTAGGTGTCATGAGAGATGCAAAGATGCATCAATAGCAGATCCTACTTTTAAGATATTTGTATCATCCCACCATTCATCTGACATGAATTTCATTCCATGGTATGGGATGAATAACTTATTAACCAGGCAGAAACAGATAGTATTCTTTTAGCACATATACAGAGGTTTATGTTTCTCCTTATTCTTTCAGTCATGGATAAGAGATTCAACTTAATGAATCTTAAGGTGTTTTATTAACAATTAAACATGACAACATGTTTGTGGTAATATACTAAAACCATGTCAAAGGAATATGCATTTACAAAAGCTTATGTAATCCAATACTCTCCCACTTCGTAATCACTTTCAAGTTACCTCTCTTACCCCTGCTTTCTTTTCACCATCATAACAACCCAAATCCTTTAATAAACATAGCATTATGGTTAAGAGAATAGACTGAATCAAACCACTTGGCTTCAAACCCTTAGCCTGATTAAATAGCAATTTGTTCATTTGTGACAAGAGTGTAGTTATAGGAATTACCTAATGATACTGGTAAGAACACCAGTGAGAAAATACTTGTAAAACATACTGTCATATACATGATAATTAGTATATATTTTACTAATTATAGTTAGTATTAGTCCAATTTTTTTCTTTAAAAATATACAATTTAGGGGGGCCTGGGTGGCTCAGTCATTAAGCATCTGCCTTCGGCTCAGGGCATGATACTGGAGTTCTGGAATCGAGCCCCATGTCAGGCTCTTCCCATGGGAGCCTGCTTCTTCCTCTCCCACTCCCCCTGCTTGTGTTCCCTCTCTAGCTGGCTATCTCTCTCTCTGTCAAATAAATAAATAAAATATTTTAAAAAATAAATAAAAAATAAAATAAAAATATACAATTTAATTTTACCTATATAGAGGTTTATTTTCTCTTTTTACCTAGTTCAAATTATTTACTACATGTATAATGCTTTAAGAACATACCACTTAGGAGTATAGGCTTCAAACAACTGAGTATCTTATGCCACAAAGGAATTTATAGGAAGAATATCAGGCAGTTCACAGAATCGACAGAAGTTTTTGTGAACCAATGTGGAAATGGGCATGAATCAAGAAAGAACAGACTATTAAGAAGCCTGCCAAGACAAGGTCACAGAAAGAGTTTAAGATGCCATCAAGAACACTTATTAATGGAAAACTGCATCTTTATGTCATTTTTCCAGAATTTAAAGTCCTTGAATTTATATATAACATATATCTATGTTCCATATCACTGGTTCTCAGATTTGGCTGAACAATGGAATCATCTGGGTGGAGGTTGTGTTAAAAATACTGATGTCTCGTGCTTACTTCAGCAGCATAAATACAAAAATTGGAATGATACAGAGAAGATTAGCATGGCCCCTGTGCAAGGATGACATGCAAATGCATGAAGTGTTAAAAAAAGAAATTAACAAAAATACTCATGTCTAAATCTGATTCTCAGAACTTCTCGTTTTATTGGTATAGAATGCAGCCTGGATAATCGGATTGTTTTAAAGCTCCCAAGGTGATTCTATCATACAGCAAAATTTTATATTTAATGGTCCAAGTGGTAGGGTCCATTTGTTGAAGAAACAGATGAAATTCTCAAATGACTCCTACATATATTATGTGTTAGTTAATTGGTTAATAAATTATTTTTCAAAAATAATTCATATTTTTTAGAAAGTTTTAAAATAAAGTATCTTGTGAAAGTTATCCATAATCGCCTATCAAAGATAACTTCCATAAATATTTTCATTTATCTTTTCAGATGGTCCACTTTGTATATGAAGGGTGTGTGTGTGTGTGTACTCGCATATATTCTTATGTCTTTCGGTTCATAGTAGTTGAAGTTTCATAGCTGTTCTCTCTCCAGAAGATAATTTTTCTTTGTTGAATTGTGCCTTCTAAAGAGAAGGCCTCCAAAGGTTAAGGATTAATTCAACTAATGAACTGTGAATATTGGTAAATTGACATTTCAAAGGGCAATGACATGCAATGATGCTCTAAAACTATGTCAGTGAATTAATATTTGAATGTTCGAAAATATCAATTTCCCTAATGCAAAACCACATCAGAATTAACTGGTTTTCCTCATTTGACTCTTCCCTAGTCTCTTTACCTTTATTTTAGACATCATTTGCCTACATGTATTTTCTTCTTCCTTAAGAAATGAAAAGTCCTTTAAAAACCTGTGCTTTATTGGATTTTTTAAATGAACTCTTTTCTAAACTTAAAAAAGCAGATACATACTTTATAGTTTAAAGTACTTCATAATTTATTTAAAAATAATTTAAATCCTGTAATTTTAAAAATGTTGTTTATGTATAAGTAGCCTCATATAGAGTGATTTTATCAGCCTTCTTTAAAACACAACTAAAATCTTAAATCCACAATTAATATTCAGCTGATTTGGATTTTCCACATTTGTAGAGTTTTAATATGTTAGTCTTTGTGCTCTGACTACATAGCCTTAATTTTTAGAGTTAGTTACTTTTTGGGAGATGTTTATCATTAGTTATCTCCTCTTAAAACTTTTGAGTAGTTTGTACAGTAGTTTCGTATCTAATGAAGAAAACAATATATATCATGGGTGTGAGAAGGATAATGTATATTTGAAACATCAGTTAACAAAGCAAGTATAGGCGCTTCCTGTTTATGGTAGGGCAGACATGACTTACTAACAGGAGGCTTATTAGCAGAAGGCACATTAAAGACCACCTCTTTCAACTCCTTATTGACAAATAAGGAAATTAAAACTCAACAAGATAAATTAAACATCTTTATATATTGTTAATAATAAAACAGAACTGCAATCTCAGTTTCTAATTCCCAATTCAATAATATTTCCAATATAATACAGTGACAGCTCTAATTACATTATCAGACATCTATATTTCATCTATTTGTACCACTGGAAGATTTGGGCTATAAAACCAGCTGCAGCCATTAATTTATCAGCAGGCTATTACCTGATCGTTCAAACTTCCACCAAAAAAGATATAAGAGCGAGGAGGAAGGGAAGTATGTTAAGGTGATTGAATATATTGTTGAAGATGCAATCATTTGTACATAGTCTATGCATCTTTCCTGAGATAAATCAGTAGCTAAAGATTTAGTGATCAAAATTTGCAATGTTCTTAGTACCATATGAAAATCATCAGTGTGAATAATGGAATGGTAATGAAGCAGCATTTTTAGGGAATGTATTCACTAGGCGTAGATTCTTCAATTTGTTATCTCGTGGCCACCGGCCTAAAACCACTTTTGGGATAGTACCTAGTGAATTCTGGGTTACGCCATGTAACCAGGTTAAACATGATTAATCAATTCATAGATAATCTCTGTTCTCATGTGTAAATGCTGTTTACCTCAACTTTATTCAAATCTAATTTCCTTCAAAATGTTGTATTACAATCGTTATTGAAAATAACTTTTTAAACCAAAAACATTCAAACTTTGTTTCCATTAAACCATGACTTTCCTTAAAATGAATACTATGATTACAACCCTGTAGTGTAATGTTTATTATGGTTGGATAGAAAATATGAGCCAGCCTAAAATGATCAATTGCAGATCAATTGAAAATGAAGACATTCAGTCCTGAGAATTATAAAAGAGAAAGAAAGATGAAAGCTATCACAAGGTAGGAAAAACAATGTGTTAAAGCCTATTCTATATGGTGCTTTAACTTCCAGATACAAAGTACTAACTGTGGTTGAACATCTGGATCCTGGACTGTTCTGAGCCAAATGTCTGTGTGGTCAAGAGAACTGGATGCCTCTTAATCATGCAGCTGTTTTAGCATTTTATGACAGGAACCAGTGTCTTCTAGCATTGCACCTTCCTTTTTGCCTTCTTTTAATTTTACCACAGACCCACAAGATGATTGATAGAAGCCAAAAGTATCATTTGACTGTCATGCCATGTTCCTCAGTTTTGGCATGAGTGTTTTCAAGATGTGATGAACATCTGCTATAAATCTAGTCTGTATTCACGAGCATTCTCTGGGGGTTTTTGTGTTTTAGTTCAAGAGAACCAAGGTAATAAAATTCAGTTTTCCCATTTGATGTGCAACCAAAATGAAACTCAGTGACAGTAAGCAATCTTCCCAAGTTTACATAGTTAAGTATGGTAACAAGTCTGGGGTGCAAACCTTCAATTTCCTTTCTAAGAAAGGCATCTTCACTTAAAGTATTTTGTATTTATATGATTTTTAATTTGCAATGCATTTTCTCTTCCATTTCTATTTCTTGGCATGGTTCACTCTCTATAGCCATCCGTGTTAATATTTATTCACTTCTGTAGTAATGCTTTTGAAAAGCCCAAAACTTTTTTGTTTGAATATATACATTCAAACAGGGAAATATATGTTTGTGTGTATATTTAGATGACATAAGGGCATAAAAAGAACAACTTTTTCTAGGAATCAACAAATGCTTCTCTGGGAATTCAGTAATGGCAGATGTGTGTTTCTACTTTCTGAGCCAGATATAAAACAATGCACAAGTTGATTGAATTATCTTAGTTTCTTTTTTTCTCCCCTCATGATTAAAAAGCACACATTCATCTTCAACTGGAAGTCATTGACAATTTCTTCAACATTTTGTTTTGGCTTTAATGTTAAAGAATATCAATGACATATCACAATCTTGTGGTGTCAATTTTGAAAGTCACAGTCTTCTGTTTGTGAGTCTATGAAAACTAGGGTTGCATGTGGAATGCAAAATTTCTTTCATCCATAATTAACCTGAAAATATTTATCAACCTATAGCTATACCCAAGACATTGGACTAGGCCTTGGTGAATTTGTCACACATGCATTAAAATCCAATAAACATGCAAAGAAGCTTGAGGTATGCCCTTATATGTTTAGGGGAATTGGACATAAATATATGAAAAGGAGGTAAATATTATGTGATTAATAAGGAAGAGGGGTTTATTGCTATTTAGAGGTATGTAGTGAGCAAGACACAAAGAGTGAGAGAGAGGGAGAGAGAAAGAGAGGAAGGGGAAGAGGGAGGGAGAAAGAGAACAATAGGGAGAAGGGGAGGAGGACAAGGGGAGGGGAGGGAAGGAAAGTGTCCCACGAGGGATTTTTCGTGGGCACTGAACCTGGAGCAGAATAATGAGCAAGAGTGCATTACGTAAAGGTGAGATTTTCAGAAAGGAGGGTTAGTTCAAGCAAAGATGTTAGAATCAGGGAATCTCGAGTTTTATTTGATGCCCAACAGTGACCCATAACACTGAAGTGCATACTGTGTGCTTAAGAGTAGGAACAGTGAGATTTGTATTATGCACAGTTCAGTGCAGGAAACAAAACACACTCTAGCTCTTTCAAGTAGCAAAGTATTTGATGTAGATAAATAAATATGTGTTTACAACGTTACTGAAAGCACTGTTGAAATAGCAGGAATCTTGAATAGGATAAATTTCAAGACCATACCACACAGGAGAGCTGAGATCTGAAAATGCTGCCACCACTGATTCTACTACCCCAGAACTACCTTTTAACCCCTCCAAATTTGGTGAATAGACATTTCATGGTGGAGTGTGTGCTTTGTAATTATCTCTCAGCATTTAGTTTCCATCACTTTGTTTGCCTGCACAACCAGCAACAGCAAGATAACCTTTGCATAATATCTGCATTCTGAATTTCACACATATGCATCTCATCAGTAAAACCTGTTTTGTATCCAGAACAGTAGTTGCAGCGAGTCTAGGAAATTTGGTTTATAGCCTTTCAGCCTCTGCAGTAGAGGAAAGCATCCTGAAAGGCAGATAGAGTAGACGTTGAGTGAGCCAATTCATATCATCTACCCCAGAGCCCTAAGGTAATTGGGAGTTATTTGGCTGAGGGCTTGAATGGCAGACAAAAGATGAAAACTAATACAGTCATTAACGTACACCTAACAGCTGACACCACCACCAGGACACAGCTTAGGGGCTGAAATCCTTGTCTTTTGGCTTATCATTGAATTTAGTCAATGAGAGGTACAAGCAGGAGATTGGATGATGGGAAAATGGAAAAGTTGAGGTGTTTATTCTCTTGGTTCCTTTCTTGCCCTGGCACAGGCTGGTGTTAGGTGTCTTTCTTTATGAGGGACATAACTTCAGTGGAACAACACTTCCTTAAACAGCAGGTCTTACATTATTCTGGCAACCACTCTCTCTCCTTGCATTTAGGAGTAGTGGTTATTTCCAGATGTTGTTCATCTGAGGATACGTGATGATCTATCATACCTAGTTTGACTTCATTTGCCCTGACCACACTTGTGTAACTAGTCCTTTCTCTTCAGTAATCTGGGTTTTTTTTAAAGATTTTATTTATTTATTTATTTATTTATTTGAGAGAGAGAGAGAGCGAGCATGGAGCATGAGCAGGGGGAGGAACAGAGGGGGAGGAAAGAATCTCAAGCAGACTCTTCTATGAGCATGGAGTCCCGTGTAGGGCTCGATCTTGGGACCCATGAGATCATGACCTGAGCCAAAATCAAATGTCAGAGGTTTAACCAAATGAGCCACCCAAGCACCCTGGCATGTTTTAAGTGAGCCATCTTGCTCCTGCCAATGCGTTATGATGTGCCTAATAATATTTCTTATATGTGTCTTTTAATTAAATGCTTATATAACAGGCATGTAACCGAGAAACAGAGTGTAACCTCATTTTCATACCAAGCTGAGGAGTTAGGGACCTGAGTAAGGCAGCATATACTTTCTCCCCCCTTTTTTTTCTCTCAGATATCTTTATGTAGCCTTCTGGATGCCAATCTCCGTCCTCATCACTCACCACATTATGATGATTCATCCCTATGGCCAAAAGATCCATGTTTCAATACCATAAGAACAATGCTGTAATAATACCTGTGGAATATTTGCCAGGCACTTCTAAGGGTTTTATATGTATTAACCCAATTAATCCTTACAACATCCCTTTGTACCAGGTAAATACTGGTAAATACTGATAATACTAGGCAAATACTGGTATTATCATCTTTTTTTACAGATGAAGACACTTGGGCTTAGGGCAGTTAAGTAGCTTTAACTGGGGCACAGCAATGGAAATGGAGGAATTGGGATTCCAACCCAGGAACTATGGCTCCAACATCTCTGTCTTTACCATTGTGCTCTACTAACACTTTTTTTAAAGGTGTGCAATATGATGATTTAATGTATGTATACATTGTGCAATGCTTACTACAATCAAGTTAATTAACACATCCATCACCTCACATTTACCTTTGCTTGTGAGTGGTAAGAACATTTAAGATCTATTCTCTTAGAAAATTTCAAGTATACAATACAAAAAAATTATTAACTGTAGTCACTATGTCATACAATAGAACTTCAGAACTAATTCATCTAGGAAATGAAAGTTTGTAACCCTTTGGCCAACATTCCCCATTTCTTCCACCCACACCACCCAACCCCTGGCCACCATCATTCTACTCTCAGGTTCTATGAGTTTGACCTTTTAGATTCCACGTATAAGTAAGATCATACAGTATTTGTCTTTCTGGGTCTGGTTTATTTCACTTTATACTAACTCTTAACATGTCCATATTTATTTAGGAAGCCAGTAGATAAACAATTCACTGTTTAAACTGTGTTTTTCTTTTTGAATTTGCAAAATTTATAGCCTGTTGTCTGACTAAGGCATTGTTATTGGAATGGTAGTTTTAGAGAGAGAGAGACAACATGGAGAGATGTGTAGAGTAATCCATCTCACTGTGACTTTTAGAAAGTCATTCAATCTCTGTGGTCCTAAATTCTTCATCTGTAAAGCAAAAGTGTTGACTTAAGCCCATTAAGAAAAGAAGAAAAAACTAAGGCACATATAAGGTAGGAGATAAGGATAAAACTGAACAAAATTGGTAAGGGATTATTCCAACGAAGAAATAAAGAAATTTAAGACAAAATTAATGACACTATAGGATTTCAAGTTAAATTAGAAATAGCAACATATAAAAACAGCAGTGAAGAAAATGGAATTTGATTTTAAGCAGGCTAGATACACATAATTTTTTTAAAAAGCAAAGAAATGGACAGACAATAGAGAGCTAAAATATAATTAAAGAGAATCGAACAAATAAAATACAAAAAGTGTTCAAATTTAGTAAAGATTTTCCAAATTAAAAAGAAAAGACAAAAACCTAGAATAAAAAAAACCTCCATAATTCTTAGAAAATCACAAGTGTAGAAAAATGGATAAAATATATCCTGAGGTTCTTGAACTTCAAATAAAAAGAAACTTCAAAATAAAAAGAGAATCCTATAAATGTCCAAAGAATAGAAGTATCCATGGAAAAATATATAAATATCCAGATGAAAACATGCAGCTTGAAACACAGCATTAAACAATAACCAAGTATTAATAAATAAAGAATCCCATTGAAAGTTAGAAATAAAATCCAATAAAATACTTGGAAAAGCCAATGGAATTAACTAAAAATGTTTTTTAAAAGCTAAGGAAGTGTAAGGTAATTGGTTATACAATCAATATATAGAAAATAATTTATAGGAAAAATATTACCATTAAAAAACTACAGGTAGGAATGCCTGGGTGGCTCATTCGTTTAAGTGTCTGCCTTCAGCTCAGGTCATGATCCCAGATTCTGGGATTGAGTCCTGCATGGGGCTGCTTGTTCAGCAGGGAGCCTACTTCATCATCTGCCCGCTTCTCCCTCTGACTGTCGCTGCCCCTGCTTGTGCTTGCACTCTCTCTTCTCTGACAAATAAATAAATAAAATCTTAAACAAACTACAGGTAACTTTCTTCTGTAATTTTTTAGATTGTTTAAAAAGGTTTGGAAATGGGGCGCCTGGGTGGCACAGCGGTTAAGCGTCTGCCTTCGGCTCAGGGCGTGATCCCGGCGTTATGGGATCGAGCCCCACATCAGGCTCCTCTGTTGTGAGCCTGCTTCTTCCTCTCCCACTCTCCCTGTTCCCTCTCTCGCTGGCTGTCTCTATCTCTGTCAAATAAAAAAATAAAATCTTTAAAAAAAAAAAGGTTTGGAAATGAATTTTATCAGTTGTATTACAAAAATAAGCTCATGTGGGGGTGCTTAGGTGGCTCGTGAGTTAATGCCCCTCTTGATTTCAGTTCAGGTCCTGATCTCGTGGGTGGTGAGATGGAGCCTTGCATCAGCTCCATGCTGACTGCAGAGCCTGCTTGAGGTTCTCTCTCTGCCTCTCCCAACCCCCACTCATGTGTGCTCATGCTCTCTTTCTCTCTCCCTAAAATAAAAAATAAAGTCTTAAAAAATAAGCTCATTTTACAATAACAACAAAAAAAAGTAAAATGATTCTAATGCTATTTGTACTTTTGTGGTAAGATGAATTTTAGGATCATGAAGACATACCCAAGATATCAGTAGTCACTTAGTGGAAATTTACTTAAATTGCTGGAAAATTATATTCTTGTCAAAACTGCCTATAAAAGTCTAGCCCTACAAATCCAGATAAATCAACTAAAGACAAATACATTATAAAATGTTTGATAACTTCTGTGTTCTGAAATGTAGTTAATATACTTTAGTTCTTGTTCTATATAGAATATATACAGGTAGGAAAAAAAAATTGCAATTAATGGAGATACTCTTATAAACAAACCTCTCCTGAGAATTGCCTGAAGAACTTGCCATTCATATTAGGAAGTAGAGTTTCTGAGTAATGAGCAGCATTTCTTTACCTGTAATAATACAAAGTGTTACTTGCCTATTTTTCAGAGCAGTTATTACTCTTTCTTTCTCCCCAGACATTGTTGACCGTGGCTGTCAGTAAGTCATCACAGTCATTGACAAAAACTGTTGGCTCTCAATGCTCATAAATCTGTCATCCCTCTCACCAGTGAACTTTAGCAATTATTTTTTAGGAACAAAATTGGAGGGCATAGGGGATAGACCCTTAGTATTTTTGTCTTTCCAAAATATTTCCACCATGCCCCATTTTCTTTGAGGAGCAACTCCTTCCCCATTGCACACACTTGTCTCCTGGTGGGCTTACCAGTCACCATGTATCACTACCCCCTCCTCCTCCATTGTAGTGATTTGTCTAGTTATGGGCACATGACAAAAAGCAAGTTAATGGAGACTTCCCCTGGGATTTTTTTTTTTCCTTCTACGTTTCTTTTCCTCTCTGGAGGTGTAATTGTCCAAATATGGCCTCTAAATGAATAAAACCACTACCCAGGGAGAAAAATCAGCAGAGGAGAAAAAGAGGCATGGCCAATCCAGCTCTAATTCTAGCAACCCCTAAAGTTGCACTGTTTTTTCCTATGACTATGCTAACCCAGACTTGACTTTGAAAAAAGGAACTCCTGTATTTTAAGGTATTCATTTATTTATCTATCTACTCACGCATTGATTCATCTATCCATACGTTGTTATAGTCAGTAGCTGCTCTATGTGTTACAGGTTTATTGAATGAGCTGAATCTAACAGGTGGCTTAGCTTTGAAGTTTTCTCTCTCTCCTCCCCCACCCCCCTCTCTGTCTCTCACTGTTAAACTTACTTTATGGACTTGTTCTTCTCTATATCCAGGAAAAATTGGGGCAGATCTAAAAACCTTTCCAGTGTCCAATGACTCTGACATAATGAAGTGTCTAATGTAAATCCAAATTTAAAACTTCCCCTCTATCCCCATGTTTTATCCTAGTTCAGGTTTGGAAGCCTACAATGGAGGCATGGAGAATAATCATTTTCATTTTGTTTTCTATACCTCATTTCTTACACCCCATCTTTCATTTCTATTTAATTATGAGCAAGGTTGAACATCCATAGACTATTAGCTATATAAGAGAAGTCAAACGATGCCCAACTACATTGCTGCACATAGACATGCTCAGCAAAGCTAACTGAGCTCCTGAAATCAATGTATAATGCTTCAGCAGCTTTTGAGGTTATCTCACAGATGTCTGGTACTGTTTCTCTTTGGGATGCTAAGTAAATATTTTGATAAAAAAAAAAAAAACAAACTCCCCGCAAGATAACATGTGCAGTTAAATGCATGACTTTTAATTAATTTTTCAGCTTAAGCCTCTTTGGTTACCAAGAACTGCTTATGTCGTGCCTGCTTCTCTCTCCTGGTTTGATCTCAAAGCAGAAGCACCCTGCATCTGCTTCCCTACAATGTCAGGACATGACATATTAGACCTGCACAGACTGATTGCACATAATTCCATTAGAATAAAGATAATTTCTCTAGATCGTTCCAGGCAAACAAGGGCAAAGCAGATAAGCATAAAGGCCCTGATCTTTGAAGAGGTAAACTACTAACGCATGCTCTGGTCCATTCTGATAATGTGAGCAACAGAAGCTATTAACAATTAGAGTGACTTGCAACATGAGCCTAGATCAAGCTAGGTCAAATTGATTCTGCCCAAGATGGCAGCAACCAAGTCATGTCCAGTGTGGGACAACTGTTCTACACAAGGATGTTGTTACAAGGAAATTTCTGGGGTTTCAATTTGGAATAATGGATTAAGAAAAAAAAAACTTTCTAATAGATTGCTTTTAGCTGAAAGATGGCCTAATTTGTATAGAAGTGGTTTGCATTGAGATCCACTTCTTCCTAAGAATTCCATTGTTTGTATATTTGAATATGTGTGTGTTTGACTAACAACCCCATGACTGCTTTATCTACTTGATAAACCTATGACTGCTTTCTTCTTATTGTACTGGTTTCTTGTTTCAAAGTGAAAGTTTTATTTCAGCCTCAGTATTTCATGAAACATTTCATGAACAAATGATAGATCACAAGCATTTACATAACTAAGAAATAATTTTAAGTTTCAAACTATTAAGCCTTCCAACCATGCCTGGTGTAGGAAAGATTGACTAATAATCCTTGCTGTGCTTCTGGTGAAATTATTGAATAATTCAAAGAGGAGATTATTTAAAGCAAGGCTGCTGAAAGGAGGAGGCTGGATAAGTGACGTGTTGATTCATTAGCCTGTAGTTTCTTCTTGCTGCATATGAAAATAGTGAAGCAAGAATAATACCATTCCGTAATCTCCATAGGGGCGATACTTTTTCAGGAGATGTCACCCGAAGGCGTTAACAACCAGAGCACTTTGTCTTGTTATGTTGCTAGATTGCCTTGTGATAATTTTATTGTTAAAGAAGCAAGTGATTGCTTAAGATTTTTTATCAGAGGAATTGCATGGAAGTTTGTGGAATTTGTCCCTTTGCCAACTCCAGAAAGCCTCGCTGTTGTATGTACTGTTCTCATGCTATATACAAATTTAGCATCCTTTTCCTAAGAATAATGATTACCCTTTTTATATGCCACATGCTTTAACATTTTTAAAGATCATTTGTGTGCATTATCCTAGTTAGTTTGCCTGACTCCTCTTCGAAATAGATATCTAAGGCTCCAACTTCCAGGTACCCTTACAAAGTGAAGTTCAGAATTTCCAGCATCTTTCTTCAGCTAACCAAAATAAAGGTGGCCTTTATTCTTTCAAATGATCATGGGGGCAACTGTTACACATAGAGAGGAAGCTATATGTATTATGAAAAATCTTGCTATAGCAGGGTTCCTTTTTTGTGACAATTCAGGTCATAGAAAAAATATTAAATCTTAGGGGAATTAGAGGTTTTTTTTTTAAGATTTTATTTATTTATGTGACAGAGAGACAGCTAGCGAGAGAAGGTACACAAGCAGGGGGAGTGGGAGAGGAAGAAGCAGGCTCCCAGAGGAGGAGCCCAATGTGGGACTTGATCCGCGAATGCCGTGATGCTGGGATCACACCCTGAGCCGAAGGCAGACACTTAACGACTGCGCTACCCAGGCGCCCCTAGAGTTTTTAAAAACATTTACTGAGTCAGTACTTATGGCAGACACTGTGTTAAGGCCTTTGAAAGTACTATTTTATTAAGCCTCTCAAAAAAAATATATGAGGAAGATAATATCATCATCTCCATTTTTAAATGAGGAGAATGAGTAGCACTCAACCTAAAAACTCTTACATCTAATCAATGAATTCACTAAAGTTGCCAAATACAACATTAACGTAAATCAGTAGCATTTCTATACATTAATAATGAATTTTCTGTATATCCCATTTACAATAGCATCAGAAACAATAAGCATCTGCTTTCAGCTCAGGTCATGATCCCAGGGTCCTGGGATAGAGCTGCTCGTTGGGCTCCCCATTCAGTGGGGAGTCTGCTTATCCCTTTCCCTCTCCCCCTTCTCCCCCATTTGTGCTTGATGTCTCTCTCAAATGAACAAATAAAATCTTTTAAAAAAGAAACAATAAAATACTTAAGAATAAATTTAAGATGAAAGATCTCTGCTCAGAAAACTTCAAGACTGATGAGAGAAATTGAAGAAGATGCACACAAATGCAAAAATATCCTGTGTTTGTGAATCAGAAGAATGAATATTGTTAAAATATTTATACTACCCAAAGCAATCTACAAATTCAATGTAATCTCAATCAAAATTCCAATAACATTTTTTCACATAAATAGGAAAAATAATCCTAATATTTCTATGGAAACACAGAAGGCCTGGAATAACCAAAGCAATCTTGAGAAAGGACAAGAGTAGAGGCATCACACTCTCTGATCTCAAGATATACTATAAATCTATAGTAATCCAAACAGTATGGTTCTGGAATAAAAAACAGACAATAAGTCAGTGGATCAGAATCAAGAGCCCAGAAATAATCCCAAGCATATATGTTCAATTAGTATTTGACAAGAAAGCCAAGAACACTCAATGGAGAATAGGCAGTCTCTTCAATAAATAGTTCTGGGATCATTGGATATTCACATGTAAAAGAATGGAACTGGACCCCTATCTTACATCACTCACAAAAATTAACTTGAAGTGGATTAAAGACATAAATGTAAGACCTGAAACTATGAAATTCCTAAAACACACACACACATAACAAGAATAAAGATACTTGACTTGGATATTGATAATGATTTTGTGGACATGACCCCTAAAACATAAGTAGCAAAATAAAAATGAACAAGTGGAACTACAGCAAACTGAAAAGTGTCTGCACAGCAAAAGAATCCAAAGAAGTAAAAAGACAATCCACAGAATGAGGAAAAAATATTTGCAGACCGTATATCTAATAAGGGATTAATATCCAAACTATACGAAGAACTTATACAACTCAGTAACAACAACAACAACATAACAACTCAATTTAAACATGGGCAAAGGACCTTCATAGACATTTTTTTCCCAAAAAAAGATACACAAAAGACCAATAGGTATGTGAAAGGATGCTCAGCAACACTAGTCATAGGGAAATGCAAATCAAAACCACAGTGAGGTATCAGCTAGTTATGGCCATCATCAAAAAGACAAAAGATAACAAATGTTGGCATGAATGTGGAGAAAAGGGAACACTTGGGCACTGTTGGTGGCATTATGTATTGGTATAGCCACTACAAAAAAACAGTATAGACAATTCTTAAAAAATTAAAAATAGAACTCCCATAAGATCCAGCAATTCCACTTCTGGGAACATATCCAAAGGAAACAAAAACACTAACTGAAAAAGATATCTACATTCACATGTTCAAAGCCTCGTTATTTACAATAGTCAAGACATAGAAACAAACTAAGTGTCCATCAATGGATAAATAGATAAAGAAGTTATGAACACACACACACACACACATTGGAATATTGTTCAGCTATCATAAAATGAGGAAATCCTAACATTAGCAACAACATGGATGGACTTTGAAGGCATTACACTAAATGAAAAGAAGAAAGGCAGAAAGACAAATACTGTATGATCTCACGTATATGTAGAATTTAAATAAATAAACAAACAAACTCATAGAAAAAGAGATCAGATTTGTGGTTACCAGAGGCAGAGGGTAGGGGAAGGAAGAATTAGAGACAATTGTCAAAAGTACAAACACCCAATTTTAAGATAAATAAATGCTAGGAATATAATGTGTAACATAATGACTATAGGTAACATCAGCGTGATACCTAAGAAACGTAGTAAGAGAGCAAATCCAAAGAGTTCTTATCATAAGCAGAACTTTTTTCTTCTTTTCATTTTGTGTATGTGAGATGATGTTAGCTGAACCTATTGCAGTAATCATTTCACAATATATAAAAATCAAATTATCATGCTGCATGCCTTAAACTTACAGAGAGGTATGTCAATTATTTTTCATGAAAGCCAGAAAAAAATTAAGTAGTGTGTTCAGTTAGAGGTTATCCAAGATTTATGGAAACAAAAAAAAAAAGTGAGATTGCTTTCTAACATTCGTAGTGTAAAAATCACACAGTGAGTAAATGCTGAAAGAAGAGAATTTTTTATAAAGAGAGTTGCTCTTGGCAAGTAAGAACTATTTCTGACTTAGGACATCCTGAAGGAAAAAGAGATTGCTCTGCCAGGAGGTTGGTCTTAAAACTTGAGTGATAGAAACAAATAAATGTAATATCCATCCAACCAACATTCAGAGGAAATGGAAAAGTAGAAAATGAAATTCAAACGTTCCAGTGTTGCTAACAAGACCACCCATGTTGTGGAGATGAATCTATTGAACTACATAAACCTGACAGTAATTAAAATTCTATTCATCTACACTTCCTTATTCAGATTCCACATAGTATTCTAATTATGATTTGGTTTCTCCTGAATTCTGCCAAAAGAGATAAAATAATAAGGATTCAAATACTTCAAACTGCATGACAATTATGTTTTAACCAGAAAATTAAGAAATTAGCATTTGATTTTATCTGCCAGTGTCATAAATTTGGTTAATGCAAGTTTTTCCTTTAGAAACTTATCTGCTCTCTCACTTTTAGTTTATTGAACTAGTACGCTTGAAGAGTAAATATTGGGCACTGGAAAACTTACAAAGGTAATACATTAATAATGGCATGATAAAATTTCTCCTCAAAATTTGGATAAAACTTTCCGAAATTATCTGCCCTACTTCAACTTCTTTTAAGTTGTAATATTTGAGCACCTAATTTATTCCAGGCATTATGCCAGATGCTTAACATGAACTACTCATCTAATTTTCATACAAACTCTAGTTGAAGTATAATATAATATGCATCTTATAAATTAAGAAATTGAACATCAGAAATACTAGGAAGGTTTAGTTTCTTGTGGCTTAACGTACATCTGTATCAGGGTGTTTCAATGATATACTTCAATTATATTTCAAGCCTAACATTCTGCTGTCCCTGAACTCCTTCAAATCTCTCCATTCTCAAATCCATGAATCTGATGCGAATACCAATTCCCTTTTGGTGACCTGCGATAGAAATTTGGTTGTCATCTTCCTTGCAATGCCCAAAGCCCTCTTGACAAACAGGAATGTTTAGAGAACGGATAAGGAATCACAATGTTGAAACATCCCAAGAAGAAAGTACATCTGAATCAAACAAGAGGTCTGTGATAAAACACTGTGGTTTTACCAGGATGGTAATTGCCCTAGCTAGCATAAGAATGGTTAATAAATCAATGATAAAGAAAAAACAGAACAAAATAGCTCAGGGAAAAAAAAGTAACTTTGAGAAAATTATTCATCAAATAGATCAGATCTCACAATTTTCAAACCTAGTCCTCTATGTTACCAAAGTTGTTGTTGCCTTTTGAAATGTGTGACTGAATTCCCTCAAGGAGAGAAAGGGAGGCTGAATGATTCATTCACAAAACAATTGCCACAGTGACTAAGCAATTCAGATGTGGTGTTTGGCCATCTTTAATCATCACTCAATTTGAGGAAAAACAAACAAACAAATAACTATCTTCAGTCACCAGCAATAACTAGGAAACAAATTGGATCTTGCTGCTCTGTACATATTCCACACCAGTCAATATGTGACAGTGGCTGTGCCTAATGATCAAAGAGTAACTTGTCAAGGTCATCTTCTTTCAGTTATCCCTGACTTTTAAAAATATAATAAAAAATGAACAGGAAGAAGGTGAGAAATTGTCGATTCCTATTCATAGAGCTATATCTTGGAGTTGTTCTTTGAGAAACTAAGTCTAAAGAATTAAATTTTGGAGCACCTGGTTGGCATAGTTGGTTAAGCATCTGCCTTCAGCTTAGGTCATGATCCCAAGGTCCTGCGATAGAGCCCCACATCGGGCTCCTTGGTCAGTGGGGAGTTTGCTTCTCCCTCTGCCTCTGCTGCTCTCCCTGCTTGTGTTCTCATGCACACTGTCTGACAAATAAATAAAATCTTAAAAAAAATAAAAATAAATAATTAAATTTTGATGCTAAATGTCTTGGAAAGAGGTTAGCATTTGCTATTGATTTTTTACAATGTTTATGTAAAACAGCTGTAAAATATATGGATATTTGCCATTGCTTGTTATTGGTAGAGGAGTTGCTGGTGAGAATTCATACATTTATTTACTCAATAGTTTGTAATTTAGTGCCTGGTCTGTCTTAAAGCTTCCAAGTAAGGCATGGGGAACATTCAGAATAAGGTGTCTCAGACACCTTGATTCAGAGAGTGTTACAAATGAGTACATGAATAAGTAAAATGCAATAGTGACAGTTTCACAGGTGTATGCATACCTTTAAATTCATCAAGATGTGTACATTAAATATGTACAACTTGTTCATCAGTATCTCAATAAAAATGAAACAAAACACAACAGAATACAATGGGATGAGTTCTATTAAGCAGTCCTACCACCCATGATCTGTGCAACCTTAAAAAATTGCTAACCTCTCTCATTTTCAGTTGATCACCATATTTGTGATGATTAGAAATAATGCAAGCATACTAGGTTAGTGTCCCTCAAGAAGATATGTCCATGCCTTAATCTCCAAAACCTGTCAAAGTTATCTTAGAAAAGCGTCTTTGCAGTTGTAATTAAATTAAGGATCTTGGGGGCGCCTGGGTGGCACAGCGATTAAGTGTCTGCTTTCAGCTCAGGGCGTGATCCCGGCGTTATGGGATCGAGCCCCACATCAGGCCCCTCTGCTAGGAGCCTGCTTCTTCCTCTCCCACTACCCCCTGCTTGTGTTCCCTCTCTCTCTGGCTGTCTCTTATCTCTGTCAAATAAATAAATAAAATCTTTAAAAAAAATTAAGGATCTTGAGATGAGCTCGATTTGGATTATTTTGATAGGTCCTATATGTGGCCACAACCTCAAAGAAGCTGGCAATCCCCAAAGTAGGAAGAAACAAGGAATGGAATCTCCCCTATATTCTTAGGAAGAGTATAACCTTGCTTGATTTCAGACTTTTGGTTTCCAGAACCACGAGAGAAGAAATTTCTATTGTTTAAAGTCAACAAGTTCATGTAATTGGTTATGGCAGCCCTAGGAAACTAATAAAATTAGTAAAGGCCTTAGGACATTACCTGATTCCTGATAGGCATTCAATAATCATATCTGAGATGATGAGGATAATGATTAAGAGGATCATAATAATTTTCTTTTATAAATCAGATTCAACATGCATAGTCCTATATAAGACCTGTTTTTAGGTTGTTTTGACAGGCTTATAAGATAAATTCTTTAAACATTTACATTAATGTGCCTTCCAATTCTTTTGGCAAGTTAGTCTGGGCATTTTTATCTATACAGACACACTGCTTTATCCACTATACNATCTATACAGACACACTGCTGTATCCACTATACATATTTTATTTTGCCTTTTTAGTAAAAAGTAGGAGAAAGAGACAAGGAAAATGGATGAAAGGATTAAAAATTATTCGGCAATTATAAATACATTAGAAAGCTAATTTTGAATGTCAGTAGCTGGTGCATTAATGTTGACAAGGACAGAGCGTAATATTGGCATGTACAACTCACTGAATCACAGAGTAGGAACTGGTTAGTTCAGAGCCAAGAAGAACTGATATAATTAACAATGTTTTCCATGGGTTTATGGAAACTCTAGAAGGTTGGCATTCATTCAATTCCCTGTGAATGAGAAGATAGGGAGATGACATACTATCGAGGCTGCCAATACCTCATGTTAGACTGGAGGAGCTGTTTTGTACATATAACATACACAAAATTTATGGGTGTAAGATTTCAAAGCCTGATCTTAAACCTTGGCATTCAAACTTTGAAAGCTTAAATAATTACAAAATTTTGTGAGAACAATAATCTGCTAGCAAGGGGACTGAAGTAAAGATTTTTAGAAGAATTATGAGGTTTTGGTATTTTTATGTGATATATTATTAGTATAGTTAGTTGTATTTATAGCAAGTGATGGAGGCATTTTAAAGAATGACAGTTATTTTACCACAGAAATAGCTTAATAAAGAAATTGCTTTCTTGAGATTAGGAAAGGGATTATCAATAAGCAAAAATCAGATAAGAATATCTATTTTCAAATATATATTAAGACTAAAACTTACCAAAACTTTTACCCAAATAACCCATCTTCTATTTTAAATAAATAACCTCTTAAATAAATAAATACATTTATACATACATACCTAACTGAACTCTTACCCTGAAAATAGCTTTAAACTTCAAGATTTTCATTACAGTAGGAGGAAGATTTTGAACCGCCCACTGTTTTTGGATCCCTGGATCTCAAAGAAAACTAACTAAACCACCCACTGTCTAACAACAGAGTAATGGTTACACAGTGGCGGTTAAAATTTTATTTATGTTTCATAAACTAATGGGAAAGAGGGTTGAAGGAGGGAGAGTTATTAAAAATCAGTTTGAATGAGTGACTGGGGATGAAGCTGGAGAAGAACTAATCCTATGTAGAAAACAAACCAAATATCTCAAGCTTTATCATGTAGTAAAGTCTTAGGGACAAAGAAAAGGCTGATCCAAATCTGTCATTTGGCTATTCCCATGGACTTCTGTGTTCCCAGGAAAAATGATTAGTAAAAAATAAACAATTAAAATAAAGCCAATTCACCTCTCTGGTATCAATGCACAACTAAAACTACTTTGCTGCAATACAAGAAGTGACATTTTTGCCACATTGTGGTAGATCACTCTAGTGTCTGGAGTGCCTCCTGGGAATCTGTAGTAGACCCTGGTATGCTACTTGGTCACCTCGAAGGAGGCAAAAGTAAGAGTCACACCACTTAGCAGAGGCTATAGTATTTGCCAGCAACAGTGATTCTCAGTAAATGTAGAAAAATTGTACACCATTCCACCTTCACATTTTAGGACCCAGCAAGAATGGTGGTCATAGGCAAGAGGGCATAGACCGGCCTGGTGTGTGCCAGAGAATGTCAGTGGCCCATGGTGATCACATGGATGCAGATCAGATCCCCATTCTTGAGGAAATGTGAAATGCTATTATGTAACTATTTGGGGACTGTCCAAAATATTTCCTAGAATTTTTCAGAAAGAACTTTCAATATAAATGAAAAAGCTTTTTGCAATCATTTATATAAATAAACATAAGTGTATCTAGCTAGATCTATCTTTCTGTTTAGTATTTCAGCATGCTAAACTCCTAAATGGATTTTAACTAAATATAGACATCGTGACCTAAAATGTAGTCATATGGAGCACCTGAAATTAACTTTAGATAAATGTAGCAACTCAGTTACTTTCTTATTTTGTACAGCATTATGACACAAATATTTTAAATATCTCCATGAGTAAAGTTCAGAATATTTGTTAATCTGTTTTTTTAATCGATTTTAGTGGAAATTTTTGGGTGGAGGGCTGAGGACTCCAAATGCTAATAAATTTTTCCAAGGTTATTAATTTATTCAATATATCCTTTTTTGAGAGGGGAGGGACAAAAAAAGAGGGAAAAAGAGAACCCTAAACAGGCTTCTCGCCCAGCACGGAGAGCACAGAGCTCAATGCAGGGCTTGATCTCACAACCCTGAGATCATGACCTGAGCTGAAATCAAGAGAGGGACACCCAGCTGACTAAGACACTCAGATGCCCCGATATATCCTTATTTTCTATTACATCCCATTCCAAGTGTTATAAATGGAACAATAAATAATATCAAATAGTCATAAATGTTTTGATAAAAAATAAAGTAAGGTGACAGAAAATAAGGATGGTCAGAGTAATCCTAAGAATAACAAGATGGTCTTCAAGTTATTAATTTTTCATTTATATTTTAGTATATTTAAATAATTATACCAAATAGCCATCCTGAAAGCAAAAAAAAATGTGTTCTATAGTACTTCGTAGTTTAATTCTACCAGTTAGGTAAAGGTTTGAGAAAGCTTGAACTTCAGAAAGAAATGTTGCGTGTGTGTGTGTGTGTGTGTGTCTTTCAGGATATACCTGAGTGTATGTGTAACTAAATCAGACAAATTGTGGTTCTGAAAAGCACCAAAGATCTATATTAAGCCTTACATTAAAAAGCTAGCCATACACCAACAATGAACTGTCAGAAAGAGAAATTAAGAAAACAATCTCATTTATAGTAGCATCAAAAAGAATAATATACTTGGGAATAAATTTAACCAAGGAGCTGCAAGATCTGTACACTGAACATTATAAAACATTAAGGAAAGGAATTAAAGAAATTACAAATAAATGAAAAGATATTCTGTGCTCATGTATTCGAAGAATTTATATTGTTAAAATTTCCATACTACCCAAAGCAATCTACAGATTCAATGCAATCCCTATCAGAATCCAATGGTGTTTTTCACATTTAAAAGAGAAAAAGCACTCCTAAAATTCATCTGGAACTCCCAAAGACCCTGAATAGCCAAAGCAATTTTGAAAAAGAACAAAGCTGGAAGCATCACACTTCTTGACTCCAAATTATATTAAAAAGCTATAGTAATTAAAGCAGTATAGTATTAGTATAAAAACAGACATGTATATGTATATTGGGATATACATACCACAATGGAATTTTTGCTCAGCCTTTAAAAAGAAAAAAATCTTGTCATTTGTGACAATATGGGAAAACCTTGAAGACATTATGCCAAGTGAAATAAGTCAGAGAAAGACAAATACTGCATAGTATTACATAAATGGAACCGGAAAAAGAAAAAAAAAAGTAGACTCTAAGAGTGAAAAAGTGGTTTCCAGGGTCTTATGGGAAACGGGAAGAGTTTGTTAAAATGATACAAACTTCTAGTTAGGAATAAGTTCTGAGGAGCTAATGTATGACATGATATAGCTGGTAGCACTGTATTGCTATGTAATTGAAATTTACTAAGAAAAAAAGAAAAGAGAAAAAGGTAAACATGAGGTGATGGATGTGTTAATTCACATAATGGTGAGAATCTTTTCACAGTGTATATTTATACCAAATTATCACATTGTACACTTTAAATTACTTACAATTTTGTCAACTATACCTCATTAAATCTGAAAAAAAAAAGTTAAAACAAGAAATCTGAAATTTCGTGAATTTCACTCAAAATGATGACTACTTAAATAGTCATTGGAGGAAAAAAGGGCTTTTTTATAGGCACATTAGAAGTGATGTACAATGTGTTTAGTGACCTTTTTGTAGAACTTTATCAAGCAAAGCCGAAGTTGAAGCCTGAAAGGAGGAATGTTTGAGCACCCAATGAGCTGTCAGTCATCCTCCAAGAACTGAGGAAAAGGCCCTGTGTGTCATTGAGCAAATCTTGAACATCTCTTCCCAACAAGTTCTACTAAGCGGGTCTCTCAGGGTTTTGTTTTGTCTTGTTTGTTTTGTTTCTTTGTTTGTTTTTGAGAAACAGTGGTTAAATGGTTACTAGTACACTACTGCGTATTGCTGCCAGTTGGAAACAACAGGAGCTTTTACTGAAATTGAACCCAAACTCTAGCGTGACGTACGTGTGGATTCAGCTATGAAGAGACATGCGATATGTGTTAAAACGTTGTCGACAAAGGAGATAAACAGTGCTTTCAAGCATAAACCTCAAGTCCGATGTACTAAGGAACATACCTTTGATTCAATGTCTGAGTTCTGCTACTAATGTCAGTACCCGAAATGAAAAGGTGAGTGTAACAGCATAAGCTATCTCAGTATAAAGATCATACTGAAGTCTGTTACTAAGTCAGCAAGGCCCTCTACATTCTTTTTTAAAAATATTTTATTTACTTATTTGAGAGAGAAAAAAAGAGCACAGGAGAGGGAGAGGCAGACTCCCTGCTGAGCAGAGAGCCCCACACAGGGCTTAGTCCCAGGACCCTGAGATCAGGGGCTGAGCCAAAGGCAGACGCCTAACTGACTGAGCTACCCAGGCACCCCTACAAAGCCCTCTAAAAATTCTTAATTGAGGTAATACATTTTAAAAAGGATGAAGGAGGCTACAAATACATTAAAATGAAGAGCAAGAGTAGAGGTGAATAAGCATTTATCTGAAACAAACCTTTTCACTTTCAATTACCTACTATTACTTATGAGTGTCATATTTGCCATTACTAGTGATAAATCACATTTGCCACTTCAGATTATAAGCATTGATTTGTAATTGAGTTGCTCTTCATGAGATAACTGTATGTATTGTGCTTCAGGGTGACTGACAGCAACGATTAAATACAAAAGTCTGAAAGAACAATAATTATGGCATATAACAAGATTAGCTACAAAGTGGAAGATTTTTACAGTTCTGTATTATAAATATAGAAAATTATTGCAAATCCAACTATTTGTTTTTAGTAAGTGTTTCAGATGGTTAATAATTATTTCAAGCAATCTTGAATACTTCTAGTGTTAGGCAAGAATAGAAGGATTCAAAATTTTAAATACATCGCAAATACATTGTATT
The DNA here is from genome assembly GCF_002007445.2 of Ailuropoda melanoleuca. Classification (NCBI taxonomy): domain Eukaryota; kingdom Metazoa; phylum Chordata; class Mammalia; order Carnivora; family Ursidae; genus Ailuropoda; species Ailuropoda melanoleuca. The sequence continues at coordinate 60,530,029 of NC_048233.1, read as the reverse complement.
AAAATTTACATAAGAAAGGTGACTGGAAGAAATACCTTAAAATATTTTAGTGCAAATAGCTCTGCTTCTGGCTATGGTGCAGTCAATAGTACTGGGCTAGTCTACCTGTTATAATCAACTGTAAAATTTCACAGATTTTATAAGACAACTCTTATCAGGCGATGGACAAGTGACAACACAAGATGTAATCCCTAAGAGAAGGGAAATTCTCAGGGTAAGCCCCAGGGTTGCCCTGGGCTGAAGAAAATTTTGTAATTCCAGTGCAGCATCATGACTCTAGTGCAACAATTCAAGCAGAGCCTTGGAGGAAACAGAGTTTTGAGTCCAGGGCCAACGCTAAAATGATTGGATTCAGCTAAATACAAAACTGTGCAGAAGCAACCCCCAGAGTTGGGTATGAAAGTCTCTTCCAAGTCCGTGGCTGAGGGCTGCACTACAAATAAGTAAGAGGAGCCTACCATAGATTTAGAAAGTGACTACTATGGGATGGAGATTGCAATAAACATAGTAAAGACTGAGCAGTGCTGGAGACATTGGGGTCCAGCCCAAGTGGAGAGACCTTAAATCTTCATTAATATCTTTACCATCCCTTTCCAGTTGAGATGTAGCAAGAGGACACTTTAGTAATAAGGATTATATCCTAGAGTAAGAACAAAGACTAAAATTAAGCTCTGATAAGATTAACATGGACACACAGAGTTTGGAAGCTAAGTTCTAACAAGTTAGAGAAGTTTGGTAAACATTGTGAGCTTTCCATAGGTCTGCCGTACCAAACTGTAAAACCAAGCCGATGCAAGTTTAAGATGCACATCCAGTAAGCAACCCGTGTACCTGAACAAAAATCAATACTCTTCAGAGAAAGGCAACAGGATTTCTGGTATCTACATAGTGTAATTCACAATGTCCCATATATAATCAGTAATGCCAGAAATGTAAAGAAACAGGAAAATATGTCCATATTCTTTTTTTTTAAGCAATCAGTAGAAACTTACCTCATGATGGCATAAAATTGGGAATAGTAGGCAAAGATTTAAAACAGCAGTTATAAGTACTTCAAAAACTAGAATCTAAAGAAAATATAACCTTAAAGAATAACCAGTTAAGTATAGCAGCACAAAATAGAAACAATGAAATATAACATAGAAATTCTAGTAATTAAAAATACTACAAATTATTAAATAATAATAATAATAACTATATGTGCTTAACTGCACATTGGACCTGGCAGAAACAAGAGGAAATGAATATGAGGCTCTATCAGCAAAAAAATAGTTTTCTAAAGAAAAATGAAGAGTACCAAGAATTTCTGAAATAATATTAAATGGTCCAACATACATGTAATTTGAGCCTAGAAAGTAAAGAAAGTGACTACTGGGTAGAAAAAAATTTGAAAAAAAATTAGGCCCCAAATTTCTCAAATGTTTTTAAAGACTTTGATTTAGAGATTTACTAAATTTAGCAAACCCCAAGCAAAATAAGTACAAAAGAAGCCACACCAAAGCAAATTATAACCAAGTTTCTTTAAGCTGAAGTAAGTTTAAATCCTGAAATCAGGGGCGACTGGGTGGCTTAGTCATTAATCATCTGCCTTTGGCTCAGGGCATGATCCTGGCATTCTGGGATCAAGCCCCACATTGGGCTCCTCCGTTGGGAGCCTGCTTCTTCCTCTCTCTGCTTGTGTTCCCTCTCTTGCTGGCTGTCTCTCTCTCTCTCAAATAAATAAATAAAATATTTAAAATAAATAAATACATAAATAAGTAAATAAATCCATCCATCCATCCATCCATTCTGAAATCAAAGAGAAGAAAAACACATTACATGAGAGGAAATAGGATGAATGACATCTGTCTTCTCATTAGGGAAAAAAAAAGGCAGAGAGAATAAAATGATATCTTTAAAGTTCTGAACAATAAAAAAAGTCTATCAATCCAGAATTTATCATTCAGTCAAACTATCTTGTAGAAACAAGAGTGAAAAATATTTACAGATAAATTAAATCTGAGAAAATATGTCTTTAGCTGTACTGAACTATAAGAAATGCTTTAATATGTTTTCAGGCTGAAGGGAAAAGAGGCTAGTGGAAAACTCAGAAAGGAATGAAGAGTCCTAGAAATAGTAATTAAGCGGATAAACATAGAAGTATTTGCATTTATTCCATTTTATAATTCTCTAAAAATGACTAAAAGTAAAAATAATACAGTTGTAATGTAGAGCTAATAATGTATAAGAAATATAAATTATAACAGTAGTGCAAAAGAAAGGAAGTAGGTAAACTAAATGATAATATTGCAAGTTATAGCATTCTGGAAATGGAGATTTTGAAGTGTAAAATATGAGAAGGAAAGTGTAAGAAAGTAGGAAGAAAATTGTGACTTAGGAACTGAGAGTAAAGTGTGAAAGTGTGAAATATTGACCCTACTACATGCACAAATTAAGAATGTACATTCCTAACCCTGAAGCACCACTAAAAATAATCAAAAAGAAGTATAGATAAAGCAATAGAGAATAAAAATAGAATACTAAGAGTATTCTATAGTAAAGGGGAAAAAAATTTCCTTTACCACTCATACTACATTTCATTTCCAATACTTTCTTGAACACTTTTGACACTTCTGGTCACCAAATGGGTGAGGGTTTTCCCCTACCATGAAATTCTCCAACACTTGCTGGGCTACCTGGACATAGCATCAGATCTCATAGGTGAAGGGCTCAGTCCCATATGACTGCCTCTCCTCCTCACTTCAGATGCTAATCAAGCGTCCAAGTTGTTATCTGAGCTTCTGATTGACCAACTATAAATTGGAGGTTCCAACAATCCCCCTCCTTGAGTATAATTAATTTGTTACAGTGGCTCACAAAACTGAAAGAGGTGGTTTATTTAATAGATTACTAGTTTATTATAAAAGGATATAACTCAGGAACAGCCAGATGGACACCATGGATAGGGCAAGGTGTGTAGGAAGGAGCTCTATGCTGTCCATGCCAGTTTTAGCACCTCCACATATTTACCAACCTGGAAGCTCTCTGAATCCCATCCATTTCGTTTTTTATGGAGGCTTCATTACTTAACATGATGATTAAACCATTGACCATCAGAAATTATATCAACCTCCCCAATATGTGGAGAGGAGGTGAAAATTCTAACCCTCTAATTTCAAGGTTGGTTCTTTTGGAAAACAACACCCATTCACATGGATTTGTTAAAAATCATTTCATTAACATAAATCCAGGTGTGGTTGAAAGGGGCTTATTATGAATAACAAAAGACTTTTTCTCCTTTAGAGCTCTTGTCACATAGAAAAGCCCATCAGCTTTTAGGAGCTCTGTGCCAGGAAAGGGGATGAAAACCAAATCTGTATTTCCTACTGTGAAACACAGTATCATATCTCTGGACCCCAGAAAAGTCAAGAAAGGTGGCCTAGTCTATGCAGCAAGACAAACATTAAATTTAAAACATAAGGATTGAATAGGAAGAGAAAAAGTATAATTTTCAGGTGATAGAAAAAATTATTCACTTGGAAAATCCAAGAGAGTCTGCAGATAAACATTTAGATCAAACACAAGTTCATCAATATGCTAAACACTAAATAAGCATAAAAACCTCCAATAATATTCCTGTATGATAGCAACAAAAATTAGCTATAAAAAATATGTCGTTTATATTAGCAAAAAATATAAAGAAACTAAGAATCTAACAAAATATGTGCAAGTCCTTTTAGGAAAAATCATAAAACATAATTTGAAAACATAAAATCATGCTAAAATAACATAGATATCCCATTTTCTGGATAGTAAAACTGTATTCACTATTGTAATGAATTATATAATTCCAATTTCAATAAAAATCCTCTAAGCTGATTTTAAAAATCATGTGGAAAATCAAGTGAAGATAATCCAAGTCATCCCTGAAGAAGACAATGGTAGAAGAGCTGAGGATATAATCTACAAGACATTAAGTTTTTATGGGCGCCTGGGTGGCACAGTGGTTAAGCGTCTGCCTTCGGCTCAGGGTGTGATCCCGGAGTTATGGGATCGAGCCCCACATCAGGCTCCTCCGCTGGGAGCCTGCTTCTTCCTCTCCCACTCCCCCTGCTTGTGTTCCCTCTCTCTGTGGCTGTCTCTATCTCTGTCAAATAAATAAAATCTTTAAAAAAAAAAAAGACATTAAGTTTTTAAAATATTGTAGTGTTGGTACAGGGAGAGATAAAATTATAAAAGAGCCCGAAAACAAATCCCAGCATGTATAGACATTTGATATTTTATAGAATGAAAGTTAAAAAACACGGAAAGATTATTTAATAAATGATGCTGTGAAAACTGGCTATTGTATATATATATTCTATATATACGTATATTCTTTATGTATATTCTTTATACATATCCATTCTGTATATTCTTTATATGTGTTTTTCTTTATATATATTCTTTATATGTTTACTGCTTCACAATACACACAAAAATTAAGAGTAATAGTATAAGACTAGTGCATAGGAAGAAATAATTTTTAATGAAAAAGTCGATATTTTAATATAAGGCAAGTGAGAAATCATGAACAGTGTGGAATAATTGTACATCAGTTAAAATATAAATTTAGATCTCTTACACTTTATATCACACTGACTCTCTAATGAATTAGACATGTGATCATTTTAACAACCAGGAAAACATAAAAAAGTGGGTTTTGAAATTTGGTAAAGGGAAAACTTTTAATATATGTTAGAAGATATAAAAAGAGATTAACTATATAAAAATTAAAAACTAATAATAACGGAAATGAAGAGGAGCAGAATATACCACTCCAGAAGGAAAACCAGCAAAATTAATACAAATAACAAACTAAACAGAAACAGTATTTGTAGAAGACAAAAGGTAGATATATGTATAGCATACATAGATACATATCATATGACATATATGTATAGATATGTATCTTTAAAGTCAATATGAGGGCAAAAAAGATCAGAAAGACAAATGGAGAAATAATTTGGAAGGGCAACCCAAAGAAGCAATACATGTGAATAAAGAACATAAAAATTTTTGAGGTCATTAACTTTATTTTTGATTGAGGTATAATTACCATACGGTGTTATATTAATTTCAGGTGTACAGTATAATGATTCAGCAATTGTATACATTACTCAGTGCTCATCAGGATAAGTATACTCTTGATGCCTTTTATTTTACCCCTCTACCCACCCATGTTCCCTCTGGCAACCACCAGTTTGTTCTCTGTATTTAAGAGTCTTGCTTTTTTTCCCCCTCTCTTTTTTTTTCTTTGTTTTGTTTCTTAAATTCCATATGTGAGTGAAATAACATACTATTTGTCTTTCTCTGACTTATTTCATTTAGCATTATCCCTCTAGATCCTTCCATGTTGTAAATAACAAGATCTCATTCTTTTTTATGGCTAAGTAATATTCCATTCTGTGTGTGTGTGTATATATATATNATATATATATATATATATTTTATTCTTCTTTATCCATTCATCTATAGATAGATACTTTCATTGCTTCCATATCTTGGCCATTGTAAATAAGGCTATAATAAATATAGGGATGCATGGATTTTTGAATTAGTATTTTTGTTTTCTTTGGGTAAGAAACAAAGTTTTATACTTAAAATCATTAACCTTTAAAGAAAACAAGAATTGGTTTTTTTTGATGTTCCTGTCATTTTGGGCTATCAGGCTGACAAAATACAGAATGTTAAAACATATTAGATCAATAATGTCTAATATAGGCACAAGCTTTGGGAAATAAACGCTTTCTTACCTGGCTTTGTCAACTCATTCAAAGAGCTTAACTGAGGCAATCTCAAATTACCAGAATTTGAGTTTATCAAGAATAGTGAAGGAATTTCATTTCGGGAAACACATTCATAGCAAGCTTTACTCACTCATAGATGAGTCCTTTAAGGGTTTGGGAAAGCTGTATTTATGGTCATGGAGTGCAAAGAGGAAGAAGTCCACACAGGGTCCCAGCAATAAATTCATTGGCTTCAAATGTGGAGGGATTCTTGTCAGATGTTCACTGCTCATGAAATAAGTTTTGGTCTTCTGTAAATGAAGTACTTAAAGGAAATCAGTCTCTCAGTTCTGAAGTTCCATTCTTCTGAGATGCACACGTGAAAATCTATTTCATATCATCCAGGTCCACTTTAGATTGAATCCTTTCACAGTCTGTATTATTTAACATAATATTTATGCTGTTTCCAGAGGACAATTTGACCTAAGTTTCAAAAGCCTTAAAAGAGTTTAGAACTTTTGGCTAAGGTTCTCCAATTCTAGAGTTTTGCTTAAAAAAAATAATTGCGCATACCAGTAAACAGTTTCATTGTGGCAATGTTTAGGACTAAGGAAAAAAATATATCCTTCAGAAGCAGATATAACATGATGTAGCTATACACTAAAATACAGTGATCCGTGAAATGTCATGGAAATTAACCTATGATATATTGAATTGAAAAGTTTATTGTTACAAATCAATATACGCAATATTATCCCATTTAGTTTGCTGGTTTAATATTATTTTATAAACTCTTTAACTATAAATATGAATATTTTTTCTAGTGAGAAAACATCAGTTAAAATCTTTCCACTTGACAAAAATTTGCTATCAGTGATAAAAGTTTCATTTTTTTCATGGGATTATGTGGTTTCTTGTTCTGCTTTCTTAATTTTCTGTGTCTTCTAACTTTATAACAATACGTGTGTTAAAGTACTACTTTTTATGATTAGAACATATAAATAAAATTTATTAAAAATTAAAATCATTCCATTTCTTATCTATCATTTTCACCAAATGAGTAAGTAACTTACCGAAGACTCTTTGTGGCTTTAAGATTGGAAGCTTCTGTGAACTTTCAGCTGTGTCTGCCTTTTCTATGATCCTTGCTTAGAGCATAGCAGCTAAAGGTAAAGATAAATAAATTGCTCACATTCCTTTAGCTTAATCTTTCTATAGACTTATGAAATAAATGAAACATAATGTATCCAGTCTATTTTGGCCACTTTGAGAGTGGATAATGATCCTTACAGCCATATTAATCACAGAAACCTCCACTCTGGTATATTTGATCTACGAAATGGATGAAGCCACTTTCAGCTGTCTGTTCAATCCAAATGAAAGAGAACGTATTTTGAGACACTTTGTTGAAAAGTTTGTTTAACTGGAGCTTTTGAGAATAGCTATCGTGGTTCTTTTATTTGGGGAAATCTGGAGGAAAGAAAATGCAATCACCAGTATGGCAAATACTGGACGATCTTTTGTAATTAAAAAATATCTTGCTATACTCTTCTTAGAAAGGTATGATTTTCTTGATTGTTTTAATAGGAAATATAATCAGAGATTACATAACTAATCCAAATCATCCATTTAGGAAGTGAGAAAAGTAAAGTTTATGCATAGTTTTTTATTTTATTTTATTTTATTTTATTTATTTTATTTTTTTGAGATTTTATTTATTTATGTGACAGAGAGACAGCCAGCGAGAGAGGGAACACAGCAGGGGAGTGGGAGAGGAAGATGCAGGCTCCCAGCGGAGGAGCCCGATGTGGGACTAGATCCTGGAACGCCATGATCACGCCCTGAGCCGAAGGCAGACGTTTAACGACTGCGCTACCCAGATGCCCCTATTTTATTTTTTAAATTCAAATATCCATGAGAATTTTTCTGCTGGGGGAAAGACTAGGAAAGTGGGTGGCATGATTATAATAGTCTCATTTTTTTTCTAAATGGGGTGAGAAGTCTATCTGTTGAGTAAAATATGAAAATAATCCTGAATCTCCATTTTTTTTCTTATATTGCCATTTCCATAAAGCAAGAGGGCCAGTTTTTCTTGGAATTTACCTGAAACTCCTGTTTTATAAGAACACAGTTATCTAAGGCAGACCAATCTAAAGAGGAACTTGTTTCTTGTTTTCAGAACATACAAGAATAAGATCATCTTTATTTTAAAAATGTTACCAGAAGATCCAGATAATTGTGTAAATGAGATTCTAAACCTTTATAGGAGGATAAAGTGAATAAAAAAACTTCCCTTAGATGGTAATAGTCAATTTTCTGTCTTTAGATCAAAGAAATTGTAGCATATGGGAAACATATAATTCAAAGTCAAAACTTGTTAACCTGAAGGTATCTGCCATGAGGCAAGCTAATATTTACTTGGGAACAAAGAATTGTAATTCGGGGAATACAGATTCAGGTAGAAACTGAAATATTGCCCTGCTTATAGTGTGGAAGCAGGGGCTTTTATGAGGAAAAGGAATGGGGGCATTACCTGAGTTAAAGAAAAGAAAAAAAAAAGTTTTCTAGGGATGTTAGCAAGCTAGACTACTCTGGGTTATACATTGATTGACTACTGATTCTATCTTCTGAAAGTCTACAACCATTAGTCTTGTGATCAGGATGTCCATTCGCCTGCTGATTTCTCAAGCAATTTCTTAAAATAATTGTCATTTTGCCCAGTCCAAAGGTTTTGATTCAATTCAAACAGAAACAGATAAAACAGGTTCTTTGCAGTGGCCGCTCTAGCTCCATTTTTCTTTTTAATTAATTTAATTTTATTTTTTAATACCTATGTATTTTTTAAATTATTAACATAATGTATTATTTGTTTCAGGGGTACAGGTCTGTGATTCATCAGTCTTACACAACGCCCAGTGCTCACCACCACACATACCCTCCCCAATGTCCATCACCCAGCCTCCCCATCCCCCCTCACCCCTCCCCTCCAGCAACCCTCAGTTTGTTTCCTAAGCTTAAGAGTCTCTTATGGTTTGTCCCCCTCTCTGGTTTCTTCTTGTTTCATTATGTCAATATTTCACATTGGAATAAATCTAGCTGTTTATTTAACTCAGATGAGCTGGGTCTTCATGTGCAAACCTTATTGATCTCAGATCTGCCTTGAAATTTTATCTTGTCAAGCAAAACAAAAAACAAAAAACCCAAAAAAAACCAATCAACTCCAAAATGCTCCAAGTAATGTAGGTTTTACTAAAGAGCCTAGGGGAGGTGAAGAAAAGTTTTAGCTTGCCGCAAGGCAGAGTAAACAAAATGCCCATTAGATGTATGTGTTCATTCCCCAGTATTCCTTTCCATTATTTAAGCAAATTTATCTTTCTGATCTCTCTCTCCCTCACCATTTGCATTCGTTTTCTAGGGCTACCATACAAACTGCCACAGACTGGGAGACAATAGAAATTTATCTTTTCACAGTCCTGGAGACTAGAAATCAAAGATCAAGGTGTTGGCAGGGCTGGTTTTTCCAGAGGCCCCTTCTCCTTGGTTTGCAGACGCTGAGGGCTCACTGTGTGCTCACATGGTCCTTTCTCTGTATGTGTGTGTTCCTGGTATCTCTCTTCTTATAAGGACTCCAGTCATGTTGAATGTGAGCACAACCCTTTGGACCTCTTTTTAATGTAATTACCTTTTTGAAGGCCCCTATCTCCAAATATATTTACTTGGATTAAGGCCCATCCATATGGCCTTATTTAACTTCAGCTCTTTAAAGGGTTTATCTTCAAATACAGTTACATTCTCAGGCACTAGGGGTTGGAATTTTAATGTACGAATTCTGGGAGGACACAATTCACCCCTTAAAACCATCTTTACTATTTTTCCTATATTAAGAAATCCAGCTTTCGGGGTGCCTGGGTGGCTCTATCCTTAAGCATCTGCCTTTGGCTCTTGTCAAGATCCCAGGGTCCTGGGATTGAGCGCTGCGTTGGGCTCCCTGCTCAGCAAGAAGCCAGCTTCTCCCTCTCTCACTCCCCCTGCTTGTGTTCCCTCCCTTACTGTCCCATTCTGTGTCAAATAAGCAAAATCTTAAAGGAAAGAAGAAAGAAAGAAAAGAAAGAAAGAAAGAAAGAAAGAAAGAAAGAAAGAAAGAAAGAAAGAAAGAAAGAAAGAAAGAAAAAAGAGAAAAGAGAAAAAAGAAAAGACAAAAATCCAGCTTTGGATTTTTGTCTTTTTTTTTTTTAAGATTTATTTTTTTTTTAATTTTTATTTATTTATTTACTTTTTTGTGGAGGAAGGAGAGGGAGAGAGGGGGTGGGGAGGGAGAGAGAGAGAATCCCACAGGCTCCATCGTAGAACCGGATGTAGGGTTTGATCCCAGGACCCCAAGATCATGACCTAAGCTGAAATCAAGAGTTGGCTGCTTAGCTGACTAAGCCACTCAGGCACCCGTGGATTTTTGTATTTATATCCCACTCAACAAACTACCAGTTAACCAAACATACCATTTTCATTAAGGTAAGTTGTAAGAATCCTTGTATAGTTACCACAATGACCCATTTAAAAACAACAGAGTCAATATATAGTTTCCCAAGAGTGCCCCTTGTATGATCCTAGCCCTAAATCCAAGAGATATTTCTAAGATATTCATTCATCTTCCTAAGAGAAATGCTATTGCTAAGATATTCTCCATATAGTTTTAGCCTTCCTTGAAAAACAATCAAAAATAACTGTCTTTTGAAAGTCTTTTACAAGTTTTCTCTAATAGGTATAGATACAGAGAATATAAATAAATTGTTACATGGGCTTCTTTCAAATATGGTCTCAAATTCCCCTGTCCCTCATATCTTTTTCTTTCCTTCAACCATGTATTTACTAAATCCCCACTACTTAGGTCCTATTATGATTCGCAGGGACTGTTAAAATTACTTCCTAAGTGATGTTCTCCGACTTTCAAACTTTTAACCCTCCAAGTTATATTACATATTGCTATTAGAAGTTATTTGCTTAAATTAAAAAAAAATAAGTATCATTACTCTTCTCAAAAACCTGCTCTCCCTGATTGTTGCAAAATAAACCAATAAACCAATCAAACTACCCCTGCATAACATTCAAACCCCTGCATTATCTGGCAATTTAATTTTCAGTTAATTCTTTATTTAGCTACATGTCATTACACCATTCAAATTTGATAATATTATTACTAACTCACACCTTCTTTCCATTCAGTGTCCCAGGGGGCTTTCTTTCCTCTGTGTCTCTGCTTAAGCCAGTGGTTCTCAAAGTATAATGACTACTGGACACTATCTCCAAGACACTTTCTGCAGGGTCTCCATGATTAAGACTGTACCTCCATAACAATATTAAGATATTCCTTGCCTTTTCAGTCTCTTTCCCACATGAGTATAAAGTGGAAATTTCCAGAGACTAGGTTGACATAAAATAGTTTTATTATTTTGAAATAAATTAGTAAATGTATATTTTAAATTTTATCAGTTTTTTTTTTTTTAAGATTATTTATTTGAGAGAAAGAGCAACAGAGCACATGCCTATGCAAGGAAAGGGAGGGGCAGAGGGAGAGAATCCTGAAGCAGACTTCCCTGCTGAGCACAGAGTCAGGAGTCAGGCTGGGGCTCCATCTCAGGACCGGTGGTGAGATCATCACCTGAGCGGAAACCAAGAGTTGGACACTACACTGACTGAATCAACCAGGCACCCCTTTTTAGCAGTTTTAATTCATAATGTGAGAATGCCAGTAAATACATGCAAACTTTTTAATTTATTTTTTCCACGCACTTTTTTTTTTAAGTCCTTTTTGGTGCCAGATTGTTATGGAAAAATAAGAATCAGACTGGCGAGAGACCAAGTGACACTCAGAGAAGTAGGAGAACTCAGATTTATTTTATGCCGGCGGACCCAGATGAGGTCATGCTCAAAATTCTCGGTTCCTGGCAATGGGGTTTTAGGGCTTTTATAGATAAAGGACTGCAGGCACTCAGGTTCCAAGGGCTATGCTGACTGCTGGTAGGTGGGTTTAAACTGGGGGAGTGGGTGTTGCTTTAGGTGGGAACAGTAGTGTGGGGAGCCTGTGGCGGGAACCCTGTTTACAGAAGCAGAAATGGCTGGTTATCTCTTGCTCCTGGTAGGGTTTCTGGTTATCTCTAGCTTATTGTTAGTAACTTTCCATCTCCTGGGGCCTCCTGGCCTGGGCCTACTGTGGTCAATTTTCCTCTTCAAGATAACTTTTGTAAATGTCAAGGGTTTTTGAGACCTAAAAGTTTGAGGACAACTGACTAAAGCTGTTTCCTGTCACTGAAATGTGCTTTCTTCTTTCTTCTGGTTGCTGGGATTCTGTATGTTCTTTAAGATTCTTCTACATGTTGTTCAAAAATTCCTTCCGTAACAAACTTCTTAGACCCCACTCCGGTACTGTGAACACTTGCTCCCATCTATTTACTTTATTATTTGATTCTAGAATACAGGAATAGAGATTTCACAATTGTTAACCCATATCTTCATGGGAAACAACTTTATCACCTAAAGGGTAATGTATGTACTGTTGCTTTTGCCTTCGGTACCTCAGACACCACTCATTTCCAGACTGACTTAGTTTAGCACTTTTTACACCCATTCCTGTTAGTGAGGCTGTTTCATACACTTGTAGTCCAATTAGACTTTTTTTTTTCTTTTTGTCATAGTCTATTCCATCCTGAGATCCTTCAGCCTTCTAAATAGTTTTTTTTAAAAAAATTTAAGTTGTATACATTAAATTTTACTCTTTGTGTTGTTAAGTTTTATGGATTTTGACAAATGCATAATGTTAGATACCCACTGTTATGCTATCATACAGAATACTTTCACTATCCTAAAAAAAAATCCCTCATGCTTCTAGTATTATTAAATAACCCCCCAGCCCTAGCACCGCTGCGCCCTCCCCGCACCACCGACACACAGATCTGAACTCCTGGCAACTACTGCTCCATTTATAAGTTCTATAATTTTGCTTTTTCTGAAATGTCATATAAACGGATAAGTATGTAGCCTTTACAGATTGGCTTATTTCAGTTAACAATATGCATTTAAGGTACACAGCTAGTATGGCTTGATAGCTTTTTTTTTTTAATTGATGAATAGTATTCCATTGTGTAGCTGTATCACAGTTTACTCATTCACCTATTGAAGAAGATCTTGAGTGCGTCTGATCCTTGGCAATTAATAAAATTGCTATAAACATTCCCATGCAGGCTATTGTGTAGACATAAATTTTGAAATGAGTTGGATAAACACCTAGGAGGACAATTACTAGATGGTATGGGAAAACAATATTAGTTTTTTTTAAAAGATTTTATTTATTTATTTGACAGAAAGAGAGACAGCCAGTGAGAGAGGGAACACAAGAAGAGGGAGTGGGAGAGGAAGAAGCAGGCTCCCAGGCAGAGGAGCCTGACGTGGGGCTCGATCCCAGAACGCCGGGATCACGCCCTGAGCCGAAGGCAGACGCTTAATGACTGAGCCACCCAGGTGCCCCGGGAAAACAATATTAGTTTTGTAAGAAACCACCAAATCGTCTTCCAAAGTGGCACTACCTTTCCATTCCTAACCACAATGGATGAGAGTTCCTGTTGCTTGACACTCTTAACAACAACTAATATTGTCAATTATTTGTCTTTCCATGCCTTTTTTCCCCTTTCTTGTAGGTGCACAGTGGCATCTTCATACATTTTTAATATGTGTTCATTTTGTATTTATGAGAGTCATAGTTTCAACTTGACTTTAAAATATTATTTTACCATTTTACTTCTGGTCTTCCTTTGGTCTAAAAATCCAACTTTTATTAATGATATGGGAATCAGTCACAATATACAATCATATAGTCCTCTGAAAAGAATAGGGGCAGGTATCTGTGTGTGTGTGTGTGTGTGTGTGTGCATGTGTGTGTTGATATAAAGCTGTTATTTATTATATTCAGGTTATTTAAAAGAGTAGGCATATGGATTTAATTAAAAATCAGCAAGGTAATTTGATTTTGCTTTACTTTTCTCTGACATCCAGGAGACAATGGCAATTAGTTCTCTAAGTCACTGGTATTGATTTATTTTCCTCCAAAGTCTTAGAAGACTGCATGTTCTATGAAATTATTGGAGCAAAATTATTGTTGAGTCTAAGATATTTGGCAGCCATAGAATAAGGAAGAAACTCAAGTGTACTATGTGATTGTGCTAAGTTCACTTATTTTTATATCTTTTTCACTTCAGTTTCTATTTAGAATTTCTATAATTTGGTAGGACATTATTGAGGGCTTATAGATTAACCTGAATTTTATATAGTTTAATCTATGGCACAAAATTTCAAGATATTATAGGTTTACAAGAAAAAGTTTTCAGGCTGCTAATTATAGAATTAGAAACAGTAGGGTTTCAAATGGAGAGTGATTGAAATACAAATGTTATTGAGGGAAATAAATCAATATGAGATTTAGGGGGAGGGTCTCACACTTTTGGTTAATATTTCACCATTCCCATATGAGCTTTAGTACTAAGATATTGATAAAGCAGTTTGACAATTCTTTTCACGAAAAGATTCCAAGACATATTTAAGGAAGTAAACACAGTTATAGGTTGCATTTGTTATACAATTTTTTTTTCCTTTAAGTTGATCAGTTCTTTAGGGATTGGCCCAATATGACACTAGAAAAGAGATGACAGGATGATTATACTAATGAGCCACTCAGTATGGGACCAATCTGTCCAATATGTTCCAGTACTACCAGAAAAAACTAGTTCCATTTTTCTCACTACCAAGTCAGACCTCTCGATGCCTTGGGGGTCTCAACGTCCTTTTCCTCTTGTTTGATGAGCTGATTGCATGCAGATATGACAACAACCTGAGTTTTTATGTAAGCTGTTGATTATTTGATTTTAAACATTTTAATAACTAAATGATAGCTATATCTCCGGCTTGATACATTATGCATCACATAGATAAAAGCAGAAGAGAGAAAAAATAGTGCAATCTACAATATTTGGGCTTCGTTGTCACAGAGGCAAGAGTTTGAATCATGTTTGCCTGCTTGTGTTCTTGAGAAAGTTATATCACTTTCCTAGAACCTCATTTTGTTCACATATAAAATGGAGATAGTAGGGGCGCCTGGGTGGCATGGCGGTTAAGCGTCTGCCTTCGGCTCAGGGCGTGATCCCGGCGTTATGGGATCGAGCCCCATATCAGGCTCCTCCGATATGAGCCTGCTTCTTCCTCTCCCACTCCCCCTGCTTGTGTTCCCTCTCTCGCTGGCTGTCTCTATCTCTGTCCCATAAATAAATAAAATCTTTAAAAAAAATAAATAAATAAATAAAAAATAAAAAAATAAAATGGAGATAGTAATATTAGAGTTTTAGTGAGTATTAAATGTAAGGAATAGCACTTTATAATCCCCTAAAAAAGTCTCCCTTCTTCCTCAATGAGTAATTAATAATTATTTCTCCAATGCTTTATTGTCACTTGCTTAATTACCCCCTTTCAGCCCCCTGACCCCCTAAAAAACTTTTAGAATGAGATAACAATTTGTTTACAGACTCTCTGAAAAGCACCAAAGGAAGCCTAACAAGTTTTACCTGCAGGGACCTTTTCAAGATTCAGTGGAGAAGGATATCTATGGGAAGGTAAATGCTAGATGCTTGCCAAGATTTTCTACCTGCAAACAGAGGTAAACCCAGAGCATTCCAGCTGTCAATCAGCTACAGTCCAGCAGGAATACAAAAGCTAAACTAGGCTTTTGTTTCTTGTGCTTTTCAGAGATGTCAAATGCAGGCTATATCTATATCATCTATATCTATACGTCTATATATCTATAACTTTTTTTTTTAAATTGAGGTGTAGGGGTACTTGGGTAGAGCAGTGGGTTAACTCTCTGACTCTTGGTTTCAGCTCAGGTTGTGATATCAGGGTCATGAGATTGAGCCCCACCTCTGGCTCTGCTCTCAGCATGGGGTCTGACACTCTCTCCTTCTCCCTCTGATCTCCCCCTCCAGCTAAAATAAATAAATAAAAAATAGAAATACCATGTGGTCCAGTAATTCCACTAGTGGGTAACTACTCAAAGAAAACAAGAGCACTAATTCAAAAAGATATATGCACCCCTATGTTTATTGCAGCATTATTTACAATAGCTAAGATATGGAAATAACCAATTATCCAATGATGGGAGAATGAATTAAANTAACCAATTATCCAATGATGGGAGAATGAATTAAAAAATATGGTATATATATAATGGAATATTTAGATATGCTATTATATACTATATACATATAATATGTATATAAATCATATATATATATATATATAAAATATATAATGGAACATTACTCAACCATAGGAAAGAATGTGATCTTGCCATTTGCAACAACAAGTGTGATTATACTAGATAGAAATTATAATGCCAAATGAAATAAGTCCGTCAGAGAAAGACAGATACTGTTTGACTTCACTCATATGTGGAATTTAAGAAAGAAAAAGAAATATAGAAAAGGAGAAAAGAAAGTAATGAAAGAGGCAAAAAAAAAAAACCCTCTTAAATCAGAGAACAAATTGGTGATTACCAGGTTTGGGGGGGAGGGTACGTGAAATAAATGGGATTAACAGCACACTTACCTTGAAGAGCACTGAGTAATGTACAGAATGTTTGAATCAGCACACCTGGAACTAATATAACACTATGTTAACTGTATTTCAATAAAAGAGAAAATGTTTAACATTAAAAAAAAATTGAGGAATAGCACTGGGCTCCCACCTATTCTCCCTGATCACAATGTCCTTTCTGAGAAGCTAGTTTTTTAAATATTAAGAAAAATTATCATATTGCTAATGTTGATAGCTATTTTTTATTGCTTAACGACACATGGTCACAAATAGAAAGTAAAGAACTACTCTGAGTATGCTCAATGGAAAATAAGCACTAGAAAATGCTGAAGCTAATAGCTGAACAAAAAGAATCCACTTGGTTTTATTTCTTAGCTTCATTTCAAGTTCCCTCTCATTCTATATGAAATATTAAGAGTTGAGAGATTAAATAAAATAATTGTGATACTTCCTTTAAGAGTTTCCTTTAAAAAGAAAAAAGGCTTCTCTAAAAATTATTTTGCAAATATTCATGGAGTGCTTCATAATTCTTGTAATTCTTAATGAAGTTGCAAGAACAGACGCCCAGATATACATACAAATATCTGGGGTAAAATGATGTAATTATTATAATATATTTACACACCTCTGTTAATACACAAGAAATATGATATAGGTTATGATAAAATTCAGTACCATGAATAAGAGCCACTTAATTTTCTCTGTAGCAGTTAGAGTAAATCAGGAAAATGGATCAAAATGAAGGACCTCTTGCAGAAATTAAAGATTATATAATTTGGGGGTAATTGGGGAACATCGGCTTCTGAGGGGAATTGGAGGATTGGGGGGAGGTCACTAATGTTCTCCTTTGAACAAGGACACTGGAGGGCAGAGTGGAGCTTGCAGGGAAATCTGGGATTCAGGAGAGCTCTTGGTGTAAAACTATGAAGGGAAATGGTGAAGTCAGTGGAAAGCAGTTTTCAACCAGTTTTGTTGCTGTTGGTTAGTGGAGCGAATGGTTGGGAAAAAGAGCTGGACACAGGACAAGAGAGGAAGAAAATAAACTGGAATTCACTAGCACCTCATAAACTTCTTTTACTGAGCAAGGATAAACTCAAATGTGCAGGCATCTCCATACCTGTCTCCCACTGTATCTAAACATGAAAGCCTTCAGAGAATAATGGCTACCAATTCACTCTGCTTTGCAAATCTCACGTAAGTTTCATTCTTTTTTTTTTAAGATTTTATTTATTTATTTGACAGAGAGAGACAGCGAGAGAGGGAACACAAGCAAAGGGAGTGTGAGAGGGAGAAGCAGGCTCCCTGCTAAGCAAGGAGCCCGATTCAGGGCTTGATCCCAGGACCCTGGGATTGTGACCCAGCCAAAGGCAGACACTTAACAGCTGAGCCACCCAGGTGCCCCTTCACATAAATTTCATTCTTGTACCAACAGTAAACTTGGATCATACACTGTAGAAGAAATACAGTATCAGTTTAGCAAGTTTACACTGAATGGTAACACTATGCAGTACAGTTCAGTAAACTGGTACTGAGTACTCTGCATCAGGTACAAATCTTATGTTCAATTATGAAAGACACTATTTCTCTCCTCACCTAGTAAACCATTTATTAAAACGACAAAATATAGAAAAAAATATAATAATTAAGGTGAGAAGAGTAACTCTGTCTAATACTAGTGATTGGGTAACTCAATACCATACTCAATCCATTTCTTTCTGGCCCATTATGCCTACCAGAGAAGATGGGAAACTAATTAATTGGCTTGACAGCCTCTTCTTTAGCTTGGAGAATCATGTGTCACAATCGTTGCAAATGAGCTCTAATTGCAATTTGAATTTGTACCTTGGGAAGGCATAGTTTTTTGTTTTTTTTTTGTTTGTTTGTTTGTTTTTCTGATGATTAGGAAAGTACTACCCCCATCAGTGGCTTTGAATGTGGATGTGAAGCCTGGAACTTCAGTGACCATCTTTCAACCATGAAGCAATGGCCCAGAAAATTCCAGAGGTGCTGGTCTTGACATTGCTGATCCACTAAATAAATGCTAACAGACTCCATATTCTAGATTTCTTAATGAGTCAAAAAATATATACTCATTTATTTAAACTCTTGTACTTAAAGTTTCCCATTCCTTGCAGTTAAATGCATTCTTGTTTCAGCTATAGAATTAGCTATAGTAAAGAGAAAATAAAATCAAGAACAGCTTCCCTAAAAAGAATTAAAAAAAAAACAACAACAACAACAAAGAACAGTTTCCCTAAGAAAGGTTCCTTTCTGAATTGGTTTTTGAATGGTAAGAAATATCCAGGTGGATTGGGGTAGAAAAATGTATCCATGTATGTAAATACAAAACAAAATAATCTATAAGCAGATGGTTTATTACATTAAAGTTAATTTTCAGAGCTCTTCCATTTCTGCCCAAAAATCTGTACATCTTCCAGTTGAAAATTAAGGGAAATAAAGGGTCCTAACGATTTTTAACCTTCTCTAATGGCATTGAATCCTGAATAGAACAATATTTACTGAATATTCTATAATTGGTATTTGTTGAGTGGTCTGGAGAGAAACATTCAGGACTGGAAATTTTTGGTAAGGCTAAAAGACTATTGGCTAAAATGTAAATGAGGGAAAATCAGTGGGGGGCTGACTATAATCAGCAGCTTAGAAAATATAATGTAGTGTTAGTATGTGTGCCAGTCCTTCTTCATGCATAAAAGACAAACATTAATTTCTCACCATGATCTTCTGCTGATCCCAGACTCATCCCTTAGGATTCTTCCTAACATAGGACTTCAACTAGTTACTGTCAATTAGAATTGGTACATGAAAACAAAAGAAAACAATACTTGCTTGCAAATAGGATCTTGAAATACCATCAGAAATCTGGAACTTGGAAGTGAAAACCTCAGGGTAATGCCTGCATTTCAGGAAAATATAGAAAAACAGGTCTTGCTGAAATAAAAGGAGAGTTTAATGATGGAAAGGATACAGCCTTCTGTATCTGATAGTTTTGGGTTTGAATTCAGGATATTGATCAGAGAAATTTATCTCTGTTTGCATCCTCTCTAAAAGTGGGAGTAAAAATACCTAATTTACAGATGTAAGTATTAAATGAATTAATATATGTGAAATATTATCTGTAAAATATCTGTGACGATGATGATAATGAACATCAAAATCTTGTGGTTGAATTTGGGGTTGGGGGAAGCAGTTGTGAATATGAAATGGGAATCTCATGAACTGGAAATTCTTGAGCCATTTCTAGTTCTCAATGGAATTTAAAAAATATATATGAAATTTATACAAAAGAACTGAAAGATAGAG
Organism: Ailuropoda melanoleuca; assembly: GCF_002007445.2. Classification (NCBI taxonomy): domain Eukaryota; kingdom Metazoa; phylum Chordata; class Mammalia; order Carnivora; family Ursidae; genus Ailuropoda; species Ailuropoda melanoleuca. Next base: position 60,510,332 of record NC_048233.1, on the reverse strand, counting down.
AACTTTCTTTACCCCGAATTTCTAACATTTAAGTTTCTAGTTAGGAATATGACCAATGATCTCTTTTGCTTTCTTTAAACATGTCCCATTCAGGGACAGATCTAGGTTTTCAAGGCCTCAAGCACATAAAATTTGTGAGTCTTTCTTGAAAAAGGAATGCAAACATTGCAAATATAAAATTAGATTTGAAAATGAATATTCATGTAGAATAAGATATTACAATAAATTACTGTAGACTAAATGAGTCAGGCCCCTTTTTTGGAGAGCTCTTTAGGCAATTTACAAGTAATTCTTAGACATGCTTTCTGGTTGCTACCTGGCTTACCCTACCTGAACACTGTCCAGCTCTTGGCAACTCCCAGCCCTCATAGAGGCAGGAGCAAGTGAATACATTGAAGCTTAAATTTCATCAAGTTCACAGCAAATCCACTTCTGGTTCCAGTTTAAGTCTCTCTAGGTCATATTAAACTAGTAAGGCAATAGCAAATTCAGTTCTTACTGCATTTTAATTTTTTCTTCAAGTATTATGCATTGGCAACCAAATTTAAAATAAATGTCTAGTCTACTTTTCAGTAACTCAGGCCTCCTAGAGAACTGTTTTTCAACTCAAACCACACATCAGAATGATCCAGGGCACTGTTAAAAAATATAAATGCCTGGGCCTCACTCCAAGAGATCTGATTTAAATAGTCCTTACTGGGGCCAAAACATCAGTATTTAAAAGCTCTCAAAATAATTCTAATTTAAAGACAGGGGATTGAAAGATTCTAAAATGTTTATTATATTTGGCTAAAAAAATCTGCATTTTTACTGGTTTTTGAAAATTAAACAGTATATTATCTCTTAATTTCAGATTGCTTACAGGATAAAATTATACAAAGATGCTAAGTAATGCCCCCAAGTAATTAAGAATGCCCCCAAGCAGAAGAAAGAGGAGGGGCAGAAAAGGAATTTGGAAAATTCCAAATTTATTTTTCCTAGAAAAATAAGGATCAGATAAATAAGAAAGAACATGATACTTATGAATACACTGTTGTTGGCTACAATTACAAACCAAACAAGGAAAAATTTAAATGAAAAAGAAAAGCACCAAGCAAGGTAATAAAATATGAGTAGATGTTAAATATCCCTGGATGACTTAAAATTGCTTGTTGTAGCACATCTGTAGGTGGGGGCTTTTTTTTTTTTTCCAGACATCAGATTAAAGATTCTGACTGCGTGACATGTTATGACATAAGTTCTGTCATTTTGATTTTTCTTTCTTCCTTCTTTATCAGTTTTATTTAAGAGCAGACATGAATTTTCCTGGACACTCTTGTAGCAAATATCATTCAGCCTTTCAGTCCACCAAGGGGAAGATAGAATGGGAAAAAAAATAAAATGAAGCTGTAGTTAGAAACAAGGTAAAAAAAAGATCATTTGCCCCACTTTTAAAAAATAGTGTCAGTTTGGGAAAGAATTTTTTGAATCTTATATTTTTGATATTCAGTGTGTTTCCATTTAGCTTCAGAGTTGGCAAGGACTGAAAGGAGAAATGATGTCTATTCAGAACAAAATAAGTAGAGAGTTGAGAAAATGACCTAATTTAGTTGTTTTCAAAATTTCCTTTTGCGGTGGAATCCTTTATTCCAACAAAATCTTACTCAAAAGCTCAATATGAAAAGCAGAAATAGCAGAGCTGGCCTGGGTGAGAAGAAACTCACGAAGGTTCAGATAGGACCCTTGATGGGTGGGGTGAAAGTGCCTTGTGACTTTTCTCTTATGCTTTCGGTAACTGTTGCTGTATATCCTAGAACCGCAAGGAAGATGTGAAAAATCTAGTGGTTTAAAAGCCTCTAACTTAGGCAATTCAGGTTCTAGATTTTGCTGCTAACAAAATAAACCTTTGCTTTTAAAGATAAGATGATTTTTTTCCACTTGTATCAATAGATATAAGCAAATAGTGTTCTGTTTTGCTTTCTGTCTTAATGTGCAATCTCTGTGGCTCTAAAAGAATCCACTAAAATGTGGAACACACTTGAATTCATAACACATTTACTAAGCACCTGCACATGTCATGAATTCTACAAGAAGCTACAAGTATTAAGATTCAGAAGTATTTTGGATTTTTAAAGATAGAGATAAGCGTTCTTTAGTCATTGGAATGGATGGATAGTATGAGAGAAAGAAAAGAGCCAAGGATTGTTCCATGTTTTTTGGCCAAGGAAATAGAAATAATGGATTGACCTTAACTAAGAAAGAGAAGGCTGATGGTTTAGCACCTTGAGGAGAAAGATCAGATGTTCAGTTTTGGACATTTTAGGTTGTGATGTCTGCTAGTCATTCAAGTAATGATGTCAAATGAGTTAGAGGAACACATTGACGGTTTAAGGTGTATGTCTGGAACAGAGATATATATTTGGAGTCATTGTCAAAAATGGATGGTATTTAAAACCATGAGGCTAATAAAATTACCAAAAGAGCTACTATAAAGAGAAGAGAACAAGGATAATACCTTGGGGCAACATTAATAGGCAAAAACGTTTTAATGGAAGAAATGGCATTTTAGATGGACTTCAAATGTTGAGTGAAGTTTTTATAAGCAGATACACAAAGACAAAAGCCTGTTTTTGACAATTTGCTTTCCAGTAACTAATTGTATAACTGATTTGGTGGGAAACTGATTTTCTCATTTCATCACTTATTGGCTTTGGAAGTATTCAAAGTGTGGTTTGACCTGGATAATGGTGCCCTCAGTCCAATTATTTGGGGCATCTATTGATGTAGCTCAATATATATGCTCAATCCAGGTTTTAATCAGTCAGACTGCAGTCAAAAAGGAATCCTCTCTAAGTCAGAATTTATTGCTTTCCAACACGAGAAGACTTCAGATTATTTAAGGCCAATTCAGATACCTACTAGGATTGCTAAATTGAATAATCCTAGTACTTTCAAGTTGCAAAACACTCATGAAACTAACCATTTTCTCACTTCTCTCTTCAAATGAACCACTTAATTCAACAACACTGAATTCTCACCTCTCCAAATGCACCCATTGCTCGTCCTCTCATTGCTTTTGCTCAGGGTGCTATCTCTACTGATCATATTTTCCTTTCTAGTTTCTCCTCTTCCAAATACCACCTTCTATTCAAAGGCTAATACAATCCTTGCTTCCAGAAAATTTGCTGTTCTCCCAGATGGAAGGAATGTCTCCCCTTTTGAATGGCCACAGTCTTTTTTATGCCTTTCTCATGGTTTATATCAATACCAAACTCATATTAGAGCTTCTTGTGATGCCTAGCCTCCCTACTGTATTGCCAGTATTTGGAGAAAAGGAATTAAGAGTTAATAATAAACATAGTCTCTGACATATAGGAGGTACACCAAAAATATTAATGCATAAATGACATTTTCCAGGCTATGTTAGTGAGTTGAAATTTAACTTCTCATTTATCTGTATCTTTGTTTCCTTTACATTGCCTGTTACTTTTTTACAGCAGTGCAGCCATAATATAGATGCAGTCGAGGACAAAGATTAGTTAATAAAGCTAATAATTTGAAAGGGAAGAGACTATTTTAATTTTGTGAAGAAAGGACAATAATGGAAAGTGGAAGGAGCCCTATTTTATTGAACACTTACTGCTACGTGTCAAGGGCTTAATATCTGACCTTACTTTGCCCCAAAAGTGCATATAAGCTATGTGTTCAAATTTTCCCCTTGCAAATAAGGGAAATGAGATTCAAAGATGTGAAATAATCTTCTAGAAGTCACATAATTAACGTGGTGCAGGGACTCAGGTCCTCTGATCCCCAAATCTATTACTTTTCCTATTATATCTAACTGCTTCCCCAGGCCTATGGCCTTTATTTCTATACTATAAATTCAATAAAATGTTTTGAAGGTTTCTTTTATTTAAATGCAAATTTATGAAAATTCAAAGTCAAGTAAACAACTCTGCAGTATAGGGTCTGGAGAAACTGAAGATTACCTGAGAAGGTATTGTGAAGGGCACTAAAGGCATCAGCTCATGAGGCAAAAGTGCAAACTCCATGGAACCTGGAAAATATGAGGAATTATATAAATAAGCCCCACCTCTCTACTAAAAAGGTCACCATAACATGGAAAGAAAACTACTTCTAACTAGAAGTAATAAAATGGTTCTTAAGCAGTTGACTTGTTTTCACACTCCTTTCTAGGAAATATCTCTAGAAGCACCAAAGTTGTTTTGATTCTAAATATGTTTATCTTAATAAGGCTACTTTAAAAAAATTTTTTTTATTATGTTAGTCACCATACGGTACATCCCCAGTTTCCGATGTAAAGTTTGATGATTCATTAGTTGCGTATAACACCCAATGCACCATGCAATACGTGCTCTCCTTACTACCCATCACCAGTCTATCCCATTCCCCCAACCCCCTCCCCTCTGAGGCCCTCAGTTTGTTTCTCATAGTACATAGTCTCTTATGCTACTTTTTAAATGATCTGGCCTAGTAGTCAGTTCTGAAAGACAGAGTCTATTCTGTCAGAGCCCTGAAATTCAAAACAAAGCCTAGCAGTAAATTGATAATTCAGAGAAGGTATAAAAATAGAACCTTGGATCCCTCCTGGGCATTAGTATCACATTTTTTTTTCCTTAAGAAGAAAAGAACTTTCTGTTACTTCATAGTCTTTCCATAAGCAGCTGAGATCAAAGGAAAATAATTTATTTTTAACATTGGCATGGGAGATATAGCCTGAAATTTGGCCATCACTTTACCTTAGAGTGTTTTAGAGCTGAGGGCAATTGGAGATGTTGAGAGGTAGGAGAAATTTGCTGTTTCCTGGAAACTCAAGTTGTAGAAACAATTCATCATTTAACTAAATGCAATAAGGGTACACTGTATGCTGAATCCTGTGGTAGATAATTGTGACACAGAGATAAAAGAAGCAGTGCCCTCCTCAAAGGGGCTCAGTCTCTTAGGTGGGATAGAGGTAGAAATCTAGAGGGTGGGGAGACAGTAGGCTGGAGATTATTTAAATTACTCTGGTCATATAATACAGGGCTAGTCCATTTTATAGGAAGGAAACCTTAACCCAAACTTGAAGGCAATGAAAATACTAAATGCTCAATTTATATTAAACAAATTATTTAGCCTTCAGAATTCTACAGTTGCAGGTATTAATGCTGGAGCTGCCATCTTGAAGCATTAGAAAGCCAGTGCAGCTCACCTCAATCCTGCAATAGAATCACAGATGCTGGAAACGAAACCGTATAGGTACAGCCATTGCATTTGTACTTTTTTTTTTTTAAAGATTTTGTTTATTTATGCGACAGAGATAGAGACAGCCAGGGAGAGAGGGAACACAAGCAGGGGGAGTGGGAGAGGAAGAAGCAGGCTCATAGCGGAAGAGCCTGATGTGGGGCTCCATCCCATAACTGTGGGATCGCGCCCTGAGGCAAAGGCAGATGCTTAACCACTGTGCCACCCAGGCGCCCCTGCATTTGTAATTTTAAACCTCTTCCAGATGATTCTAATGCTTAGCCAGCATTGTAAACCACTGATTAAGACAGGAGAAAACAAGAGGTAGGTTCTCCTGCAAAAGCACAAAACAAAACAAAAAACCAAACAAACAAAAAAAAGAGGTAGGTAGAGAAAACATTTTTAATTTTAGCTGGGGTTACAGGGAAACTGGGTAAAAGACAAAAGGAGAAGAAACAGTGGAAGAAGGCAAAGGAAGAGAAAGAAGGAAAAAGATGTGATTACATGTTCTTGTTTCTAAAACAATGAAAAAGCGCTTTTGTTCCTCTCTCTTTTTATGGATTTATTTAACCAAACAAATTACATAGCAGGTTAAAGTTAAACCCAACTGTAGTCTGAATTCCCATCTCTTTGAGTTCTAAGAAAAACAATTTATCTCANGAGAGGTAGGTTCTCCTGCAAAAGCACAAAACAAAACAAAAAACCAAACAAACAAAAAAAAGAGGTAGGTAGAGAAAACATTTTTAATTTTAGCTGGGGTTACAGGGAAACTGGGTAAAAGACAAAAGGAGAAGAAACAGTGGAAGAAGGCAAAGGAAGAGAAAGAAGGAAAAAGATGTGATTACATGTTCTTGTTTCTAAAACAATGAAAAAGCGCTTTTGTTCCTCTCTCTTTTTATGGATTTATTTAACCAAACAAATTACATAGCAGGTTAAAGTTAAACCCAACTGTAGTCTGAATTCCCATCTCTTTGAGTTCTAAGAAAAACAATTTATCTCATAACCTTTCTTTAAGAGTAGGGATTTACAGTAGATCTGTCTTTGCATTCCTTCCAGCTATTCGCCTCCTGGAAAATAGCACAGCAACTGAGAAACATATAAAGTCTTTTCTCAAATCTAAACTATTTGTTACACACACACACACACACACCTGTCTATCTACAGCGAGAGAAAACGCCCACTTACTATATGCTATGCCTTAACAGTTTTAGGAGAAAGCTATGGATGTACCAGGTGAACATGAACTCTGTTGTGGGTTGAAGTATGTCCCTACAGAGATATGTTGAATTCCTGTGAATATGACCTTTTTTGTAAATAGGGCCTTTGTAGATGTAATTCAGTTAAGACAAGCTCATTAGAGTGGGCCCTAATCCAATAAGCCTGGTGTTCACATAAGAAGGGAAAGCAGAGACATAGACACAAAGAGAATGCTATTTGACTATGGGGGGAAAGACTAAAGTGCTACAGCTGCAAGTCAAGGAACATCTGGATCTACCAGAAGCTGGAAGAGGCAAAGAAGTTTCCTTCCCCAGTGGCCTTGCATGGCCGTCTGCCAACCTCTTCATTTCAAACTTCTAACTTCCAAAACTGTTAGAGAGTAAGTTGCTCTCAATTTAAGTCACGGAGTTTGTGGTAACCTTACAGTAACCTTAGGGAGCTAGCAGACCTACCTTTACATAGTAGGAAGTAAATATCACCTACCTGATTATTTGGTGGATGGACTTCTTAGAGATGTCCTTAAAAAGGAAGAGAATAGATCCATTGTGTTCTTTCTTTTATAACTCATCACGTAGAGACATAATTAAATGAGCAATCACATAAGCTGAGATATTTGTTAAGTGAGAAAGAATTTACAAGGTGCCATGGAAGCACATAACAGTGACTCCTAATTTAGTGCAGAAAGGGCTTGCAAGAGGAGTCAAAGAAAGGCTTTCAAGAGGAAGGTCTATTCAAATTGATAACCTGAAAGATGAAAATAAATCAGCCAGGGCAGAAGGAAGAATATTCTAGGGAAAAGGAAAATGCATGCATGAGCCTAGACTTGAGATATCTATGATATAGATAAGGAACAACACCCATGAGGCTAGAGTCTCCTACATAATCCTAGTAAAGGATGTCATTAACTCATCATTATATTTGGCTAGTATACTTCCATCCCTTGTCCTCTCCTTGAAATTCTTTTAGCATCTCAATTTAAGACCAGAAGTTTTTTTGGCTTTCATTAGTTTCTTTTATTTTGTAAACTCGGATCAAGAATTTAAGTTCTGTGAATGAATTCCAAAGGATACTGGTATTAGATATAATCTTAGTTGAAAGGGAAAAATGAAGCTGTTTTGTTTCTGCCTCTAGGTTGGCATTTCAGGGTACATTTATAGAAGGCTAAGGAAGAACACAGATAAAAGGTCTGGAAAAGGCTCAAGATAACAGGTCTCAAATTACAACCTAAGGAAAAATATGCAATGCATTAATACAGCCTATCATTAAAAGGTGCCATGGTCAAATAAGTTTGAGGAATGCTAAATTGTAAACAGGTTTTTTGTTCATTTATTTTGCTGTAAGAATTCTCAGAGACTTTAATACATAAGGAAAATTGTGAATCTCCAAGGAAAATTATACTATCAGTTCTTTTCATTTTTTTGTTTTGCTTTAAACATTTTACAGAATGAAGCAGGTATTCATTGCTTATTTATTTGCTTATTTTTATGTTTAAAGATTCTGATTTGGGGTGAGTCTTTACATGGATCAGGGCTCTGCCTCATACCATAGAAACCAAAAAGACCAGTCATTTGCTTTCCTTAAAACAAGGCAGCTAGAATTTAAGGAAGTAATCTAAACCTGGCCAATAGATTCTTCCAAGGGACTTTCATCTGGAACCAATGATGGAAGAAAGCAGAGGGACAGTTTAGAATTCACCCCTGGAATGGGGACATCTTATGAAGAGTGCACTGATGCTAGTAGTAATTAGTGTGTGATGGCAGGCAGCAGCTTCTCTTTAATCAGACTGCTACTGTGTTCCCAGCTACAAAGGATTTTGCCATTAACCAAGGTGGATGCTTAACTTATTATCAACTTAAGAGCTAACCACTACATTCTCAATATAGTTTTTTCTCTTCTTTTACCAGATTCAAGTTTTTCATAGGGCATCTCTGATATTAGTGCTGCCAGGAACATATTTTGGGGAAAAATACTTTAGGAATATACATTTGTACTCCAAATAGTATCATCAACCATGTTCTTTTAGTCATATCTGAACAAGGCCTAGATTCTTCTAATAACCCAATCCCCTCCAATGCCTCCTAGGAGTTAAGAAGGGAGGCTCTCTGTCACATGTTCCTGAAGGCAGCTCACATACTGTATCTCAGTGTGTGTTTCAGGCCCATAAATTTTAGTCATAGAACACTTCTAACCTCTCCCCATGTTTCACCTGTTCTTCTCTTGGCTCCAATGAGAAATGATCAGGTTCTCTGTGACAGACAGAATGTTATCCTTTATTGATTCTGCTGCGTGAAAAAGATTAGTAGGTGTAGACTATAGAGTTGGCCAGACCCAGGATGGAATCCTACTTTGACATGTACTTGTCGAGTGAAAAACAGCAAGGAGAGATATGAGGCCAGCATCCTTCAAAGTGTGTTTATTTTGATGAATTCCCCAAAGTGTTGATTGTTAATTATCTTCAGCTCAGACATGGAGAATTTTGCACTCAAATTCTCCATATGTTTGCATATAAAACTTAGCCTTTCCTTTTTTTAGTAACAGTATTGCTTTGGGTTAAATTACTTAATTTCTCTAAAATTCAGGGACTCATGTAAAATGAAATGTAATACTGAGGATTCTGTAACAAGTGCCAGAAAATCTGGCTTCAGCTGGCTTCAGCTGAGAAGAGTTTTTAAAAAATTTTATGTAATTGAACATATCATCTGAAGTCGAGGCTTGATCCAGGATTCAAGCAATATCACCTGAATCCAATTTCTATCTCTATTTTTTCTAGCTTTACTTTACTTTTCATTCATTCGTTCATTTGTTAATTTGTTCATTGCATCTGTAGCAATTTAATCTCTTAAGACTAAAAATCAGCAACTCCGAAGGATATATCCCAGTTCAGGCACAGAGGAAAATAGGAATGTAAACTAAAAATTTCAAGGAAAATGCCATTGTCGTTCATATATTTTTAAAGTTTATTTATTTATTTGAGAGAGAGTGTGATAGCAGGGGGAGGAGCAGAGGGAGAGGGACAAGCAGACTCTGTACTGAGCACAGAGTATAATGCAGGGCTCAACCACACTATCCCGAGATCATGACCTGAGCTGAAATTAAGAGTCAGTCACTTAACTGACTGAGCTACCTAGGCTCCGCTGTCATTCATATTATTTATGAACTGCTGACTGGCTCAGACTTGTCACATGCTTCACCTGTACTGTCAACCCATAGGAAGTTAATTAACAAAATGGAGAAGGGATGGTTCTCAGAAGGAGATTGAGATTATTGAAAAGGTTTAGAACGAAGGGCTATTAAGATGTAAAAAAGAATAGCAGATAGCTACAGTACCCTAGGTTTCTGTAAAGCTTATATAAGATAATATGTGTAAAATGGAAAGCACAATATATGGCATATGGCGGAACGCAGACATTTCAATCATAGTGTTATTATTATACAAGGGCGTAATGTTTACGTGTACTGGATCTATATTCCCAACTCTCACATTACAGATTAGAGGTTTAAAGCATTAAATCTTTAGTACACGACAGAAGGTGGGAAAAGGTAAATAGTCTGTGTGACTGTGAAGAATCGTCCACCAGATTCTTTTTTTCTGACACCTGTTTTTGGAGGATCAAGCTCATGGTCTGTCTTCTCTGATATGACTGGTACAGTAAAATGGGCCTAAAGTCTCCTACTTGGAGGGATGCACCCTCTAACCCTATCTTAGAATTCTATCTTAAAAACTAAGTAGGGTTTCAGGGGGAAAGAAGTCTGTGTCACCCTGTTTGACTTGTCTATTAAATAAAAATTCTTGTGGCTTTCATGTTTTCTCTTCCAGTTGATTAGAAGGCTATGCTAGGGCTGGTTGCCAAATTTTAGCTACAAATATAGAGTACTCATAGTCCTGAAATATCATTTGGGTCTCTCTCACTCTCTTTGAGGTTTTTAGCATTCAAGGCTATGGTCATGATTCATAAATTTCAAATCACAGCTATGTCCTTCCTGGAGACCAAACTACGAAGATATGACCTTTCCTTTTCCATGGACAGATTAGGATTCACACATTAACCACCAAGGCAGAGAGTGGCTCTTTCCTTTTGTTCTACAGGCTTTAATCTTAACTCCCTTAGTTATTCTGTATTCTCAGTGCTGACCTGAGCAAGTAAGGGTTCCGGGCAATGTCTGTCTGATTCCAGCCCAGGACATGAGGCAGAAGAAGAGAGCAGTCACATCGAATCAGTTTTTCCTGGGAAGATGCAGCTGATCACACAGTTTATTCACTTAACTGAGTTTTCGCTATCACAGAGATCTATGTATTAGTCAGCTGAGTCTGCCTTAAATGAATACCACGGACTGACAAGCTTAAGTAACAAAAATTAATTTTCACTCTGCGGTAGAGACTCAAAGTCTAAAATCAAGGAGTGGGAAGGTTGGATTTCTGGTAAGAGCTCTCTTCTTGGCTTGTATACAGCTGCCTTCTCTCTGTGTGTTTGTGGAGAGATGATGATCTCTAGGTCTCTTTCTCTTCTTACAAATCCACCGATCCAACTAGATAGAGCTATATTCTTATGACTGAATTGAACCTTAATTACCTCCTTGAAGGCCGTTTCCCAATATTGTCACATTGGGATTTAGGACTTCAAAATAAGAAATTTAGAGGAACATATTCAGTCCATAACAGTAATAGCAAGCAAAACTGAGGCCACTCAAATTTTTATACTTAGAAATCATTCCTCTGCTTATCTTTGTGTAGTGAAATGGCCACTGGTCAAAATATTACAGAAGCAGAAAACAATGACTTAAAAGTATGGTACCTCTTTAACTATTTGTGGGATCTGAAAATTTCTCAGGAAAGAGCTTTATAAAATATGTATTGATATACTCTTCACAGCATGATTCCTTTTCAGCGGCCCCTACAGTCTTTTATCACCAAGAATCCGAGACTGTCTGGAGGTAATGTCAATTTGGCTATGAGATGCTTTCAACTCTGCTTTCTGCCTTGTATTTTCTAGTCCTGAGGTTCTCATTAAATACATAGATTCCCCCCTTCCTGTCTCGCCTTTTTTGCTCTCAACACCTGCTCCATAATGTCATAGATTTTTTCCCTCTTACTCATTAGAAGTGAGTGCATTCTAAATTAGTCTTCCCTTTTTCATTTTAATTGGATAATCACTTTTACTTCTAGATAAACAAATTGTTTACAGACACAGTCTGCATGTCTGTGCTTAATTTAGGGATGAGTATTTACTATAAGGTTAGAAGAGGCTCCTATCAGAATCTGACCATCCTTTCTAAAGTGGCATTAGGATCCAGGAAATAGAAAAAAAAAATGCTAGTGAAAAGACTCCCATTCTTAAAACATGACCAAAAAATGTAATAGGTCCTGACACTCTGACTTTCTCAAGATTCATTCATTATTATTTAAGTGACAAGAGAATTAACTCAGAGTTTATTGAGATCCTATTATGTGTCAGACAATGTGCCAGGTGCTAAAAGCACAATAGGAAAAGATATAGTCCCTGACAGAAATGTCTAGCAGGAGAGGTTAAGAAGAAAACATTTGTTATTTAGTATTGGATGGAGTAAAAACAGGGTAGAAGTCCTGGGCATCTGAGAATGGATATGGGGGGAATAGAAGGAAAATTCCCAGAGGACACAAATACTTTTTTTTTGTAATAATGCTCACATAAACAAAAAATATAGCATACATTTAATTAATTTGTTTTTTATAATAATATTTGTTTATTATGTTATTCACCATACAGTACATCCCTGGTTTTTGATGTAAAGTTCGATGATTCATTAGTTGCGTATAACACCCAGTGCACCATGCAATACATGCCCTCCTTACTACCCATCACCAATTTGTATTGAATTAATATAATGTGTTTAGAAATTTCAGTGAGCCATAACAGAGATTTTAAAAAGTCCTGTGTAATCCTAAAACCCTAAGAGGTTAACATTTGAATGTATTGCCTTAAAATTTTCCCAAATACTTCTGTGGGATTGCTTATATACTTTTATTTTTCCTTTACTTATATACTTTTTAAAAAATACATACATAAATATAATAATTGCACACACACAATTTTAATTGTAAGTATATATGTAAATTCCATTTTCATTTAACATTTTATCATGAGTTTTATTTTCTTCAAAAACATTACTGAGGTTTATTAAATATATCATTATGTAAAATAGTTTATAACTAGCACAATAAGGCTAGAAGGTAGATTTCTTAGTATCAGTTATGGATGGAATATTTTTAGGTAGGTTGGTTAATTGACTTCTCTAAGCTAATTTGATAAATGATGAGGGCAGGATCACCAGATGCCCGCTCTGAGTGTCTTTTAATGCATGCCAGTTACTTCCTACTACATCCTTTAAATTTTATTTTTGGAATGAGTTTTAAATAATACACTGGAAGGCTTTCTGTCAACTTATGGGAAATTTTGCCCTGTTTCTGGATAACTTTTAAATATTTTCCTCTGAGTTTACTAGCATTTCCATTTAAAAGTGAACAAGCTTAGTGAATGAGAACACAGGATTTGTTTTGCCTAGCTTTGAGTCTTGGCTTTTCCATTTACTACCTGTGTCATTTGGATAAGGTATCATACCTTTCTTTATCTCAGGATCCTTGTTTTAAAAATGAGAATATGAAAAATTGGACTCATATTTCACCATACCAAAATTAACTAGAAATGGATTAAAGACTTAAATGTAAAACTCAAGCCATAAAATTCCTACAAGAAAACAGGGGAAAAGCTCCTTGACTTTGGTCGTAGCCATGGTTTTCTTTTTTTTGGATATGACACCAAAGACACAAGTAACAAAAGCAAAAATAAATAAGTAGGACTACATCAGACTAAAAACCTCTGCCCCAGCCAAGAAAATAAATGAAAAAGCTACCTACAGAATGGAAGAAAACATCTGCAAATCAGAGATCTGACAAGGGATTAATATGCAAAATATATAAAGAACTCAAATGACTCAATAGCAAAGAAAGAAATGGTCCAATTTAGAAATAGGAAAACACCTAAACAGACATTTTTTCCAAAGAAGACCTACAAATGGCCAGTAGGTATGGAAAATAGTGATCAACATCACTAATCATCAAAGAAATGCAAATCAAAACCACAGTAAGTTATCATCTCACACCATTGGTGGGAATGTAATATGGTACAGCCATTATGGAAAACAGTATGGGGATCCCTCGAAATACTAAAATTAAAGCTACCACATGATTGAGCAATTATACCTCTAGATGTATATCCAAAGAAAATGAGAGCAATATCTTAAAAAGATCTCTTCACTCCCATGTTCAATGCAGCATTATTCACAATAAGCAAGATATGGAAACAATCTCATTTATCATTAATGGATAAAGAAAAATTACACACACACACGCGCGCGAATATTATTTATCCATAAAGAAGAAGGAATTCCTCCCATCTGTGACGACATGGACAAACCTGGAGAACATTATGCTAAGTGAAATAAGCCAGAAAGAGGAAGGCGAATATTGTATGGTATCACTTACATGTGGAATCTAAAAGTCAAACTCACAGAAGCTGAGAATAGACTGATGGTCACCAGAGCCTGGGGGAGGGGGAAATGAGGACATAGTGGTCAAAGGGTACAAATTTTCCATTATAAGATGAAATTAGCTCTGGAGATCTAGTGTGTGGTATGGTGAATAGTTTCTAATACTGCATTGTATACTTGAAACAGCTGAGAGAGATCATAAGTGTTCTCATTACACACAATAAATGGTATCTATGTGAGGTGATGGATATGTTAATTAATTTGTGGTAATTTCACAAAGTACATGTATATCAAATCATGTTGTACACCTTGAACGTATACAATTTTTGTCAATTATAGCTCAACAAAACTAGAAAAATAGACATAAGGATAATAGTTGCTATTTTATATGGTTTGTTACGAAAATTAAGTGGGATTATTTATATAGTTTTCTGTTGCTATATAACAAATTACCAAACATTTAGAGTCTGCAAACACTTATTATCTCACAGTTTGGGGGTCAATGGTATGGCACGGCATGAGTCAGTTTTCTGCTTTGAGTATCACGAAGCTAAAATCAAAGTGTAGACCAATTATGTTGGTGTCTAGAATCTCTGAGGAAAAATCTTCTACTTTCATTCTTGCAGCTGGCAGAATTTGGTTTCTTGGGGCTGTAGTGCTTCGTTTCCTATTTGCTTTCTGGCGATCAGCTGGAGGCCAATCTCAGCATCTAAAGGCCACCATATTTCTTAACGCATGACTTGCTTCATCATTAGGCCAGAAATGGGACATCAAATACTTCTCATGCTTCAAATCTTTGACTTCCTTCAGTTACCAACCAGAGAAAATTGTCTACTGTTTAAAGGCTTATGTGATTTGATCAACTTACCTAGAAAATCTCCCTATCTTAAGGTCAACTGTGCCAATAATAACATGGCCTATTCACATGGTAAAATCCATCAGAATTACAATCCAAGAGATGATGCAGGATGTATACACCAGGAAGTGGGAAATCTTGGGGAACATCTTAGAGTTCTGCTTACTATCTCATGCTTGTAAAACCCTTAGAAAATTCACCATTCACATAAACGTATACCAGATATTTGATACTATTTTATAACTAAAGATTTAATATATAGTATTCCTTAATAAAGAATCATCAGAATTTATAATCATCACACAGAGTAAAACTGAAACCCACTATATATTTTTATTATTTTGTTAGGGAAAATTCTGAATGAAGACTATAACACTTGATTTAGGTTCAGCGAAGTGTAAGTAAGATATTGTCTAAAAGGCTAGTTTATGTAACGGAATCCAGAGCTATTGGATAGTCTCAACTGTGTGCATCTCCTGCCTTCTTCTGGTACTTTGGAGCATGACACAAGAATGTTTTCTTTCATAAGAGACTATTTTAGAAAGTGATGATTTGCTATAGGAATATCAGAGAATCTTTATTGATCTTCATTGTTGAGCATTCAGTTCAGAATCTGCAGCATTACTGGATACATTCATCTTAGTTAATATTTTTAACCAAGCATAAAAAGCGTATTTGTTATGTGCCTGTCATTGTCTTGAATGTTCTATAGCTGCAGGGACTACCTAATTATAGAACTGATTTATAACTATTGCTGTGGTGCTATTTTAAGACACCTAGGTTAGGTAAGCAAACTAGCATGGAATGGTTCAGTCAACACATTAGGTCCACGGGTCTCCAAGAGGTAGTGAATCTTAAAAGAAAGTGTGGAAAGTCAAATCTTTCTGAGATTTCTTCAGAAACTTCCTCTGATGAAATAAGGTTTCATTCTCTCTATTCATAAGTGTTCTCACAGTGATGCTTTTCTCTGATGACTTTGGTGGATTTAAATAATTATTTCCATAACTGTCTTTGGATCACCCTTCGATGCACTTCAACTCAGTGTATTTCTTTGTATTGTGGTCTTGAGTTATTACCCTTTTTTCCTTTCCAACCTAAGATTCCTTAGGGCTGGCTTGATAACTTCATTTCCCACATAGCCCCAGCATAGGCACTGATTAGGGAAGTAGTACATGGTTAATAGTCCTTAAACGTGCTAACTCAGTGCTCTAAAAGAAGGTGTATATAAAAGGGCTGTTGTTGAGATTGTATAATCAGAGAATGAGAAAGTAGGGAAAGAACCTTAGTATTTCAAGTTCTCATCAGAAAGGAGAAAAACAATCATCAAAAATTAGGAAAAAGTGTCTCAGATCACATAGCAAATCATCCAGTATATTTCTCTCTATTAATTTCCTCAACTTCTTTAAATTTTAGTGGACAGTTTTTGTTTCCTTTGTAGGTAACCAAATTTACACTCTCGTGCTATAGGCTCCTGTTCACTGTATAGTCCTACTCAAATTTTGGAGCATTTCCTTCTGAATAATGCCTAATTCCTTACAAACCAGTTTGGTAGACTAGGTTCACATCTGATAAATTAACTTCTTTTTTTTTAAGATTTTATTTATTTATTTATTTATTTGACACAGAGAGAGAGAGGCAGTGAGAGAGGGAACACAAGCAGGGGTAGTGGGAGAGGGAGAAGCAGGGGGAGTGGGAGAGGGAGAAGAAGGCTTCCCGCTGAGCAGGGAGCTCTGATGCTTGATCCCAGAACTCTGGGATCATGAACTGAGCTGAAGGCAGATGCTTAACGACTGAGCCACCCAGGCACCCCAAATTAACTCCTTTTACCAGGAAGCCAGCAAGTGATTTGAAAGCTCAGAGTAAATAGGTGTGGTTTGGGACACCGGTGGGGAACACGCTTGGGGGAGAACCCCAGGACAATACCTTTCATGGGATCTGAGTCTCCTAAGCAACTGCTACATAGTAATAAGACTTTTTTCTTTGATTTCTTTTGAGGTACAGGATATCCCTTAAGCAAATACTGCTTTGTATCAAGTCTTCCCTTGTTCAGTCAATAGATTGTCCCCCGACAGGGATATACCAGTTAAATGAAAAGGCCAAAGCAAATTATTTGGAATACACTCAGTGTGTACTTAAGTTCCAATCCTATGTTTTAAATATAAAGTAAGATTGGTGTGCTAGGCAGGATTTTGGCCTCCATGATGTTTTAGCCCCAATGTTATGCCTATGAATATGTTTTATTACATGTCAACAGGAATTTTAAGGTTGCTAATCATCTAACCTTAAAACAGGGTTTTAATCATTCTCTGGTTGGGTTCAGGGCAATCCAAAGGACCCTTAAAAGTGGAAGAGGGAGGCAGAAGAATCAGGAGGAGATGAAATGGAAGAAGAAGGACAAAAGATTAGAAGCAAGAGAGGGACTTGGCCTGCCATTTCCGCTTTGAAGACAAAGCGGGCGACAAGCCACGGAAGGCAGGCAGCTTCCAGAGATGAGAACTAACCCTCAGATGGCAGCCATCAAGGAAACAGGGAATTCAGTCATACACCTGTGTAGAGCTGAATTCTGCCAACAACTTAAATGATCCTGGAAGCAATTTGTCCCCTTGAGCCTCCAGAAAAGAATACAGCCCTGAAGACAATTTGGTTTTAGATTTGTAAGACTTGATGCAGAGAATCAAGCTGGACCTCCCAGGCTTTGACCTATAAAACTTCAGTGTTGTTATGTGGGTATAGTTTAAAGCTACTAAATTTGTGGTAATTTGTTACACAGCAGTCAAAAACTAATCTAATTGGCTTTTAATGATTTTTCTTAAGAGGATTGGTGGATTGCTTTTGTATGGCCATCCCAAGCCCTCAATGCTTACCCTTTCTTGATAAGAATCTGTACAACCCACAGCTGTTGTAGAGAAAGAAAGCATGGTTATTTGATCTCTGGGAGATACACTAAAGCAACTGGATACAATCCCCGTCTCTGAATTTTCTTCCACCTTCTAAGATTTGATCAAAGTGCAACTTCTGCTCCAAACAGATGAGGATGAACTCCAATTTCTTAGGTAAGTAACAAACTATTCAACTCCTTCTCTGCCATTAACATATGCCAATCCCTATCTGTATTGATTCTTACACTGCATTCTCAATCTTGGCTAGGAATCTTCTCTTTTTTCTCCTTGAAGATCTCAAGAAGGTGAGAGGAAGTATTTTGGCTTATGTTATACTCCATCATGTGATGCTGTTTCTTTGGGGAAAAGCTCACTTAGGCAGTGATTGAAAATACTGATTATAATCTGAATCCAGAAAGTAGAAAGTAAATTCTTAATGAGATGGATAGATTCAATAAGGCTGCTATGATTATTAATTATTACAGTAGAGGATATATACATAGCATATGCACTTTTATTCAATCATTTGAGTAGCCATATAAATTAGGTATTCATATCTTTACTTTTAAGTATTGCTTCTTCTCATTTTAATAATTTATAGACTTTATTTTAGTACAGTTTTAGATTTGCAGAAAAATGGGACACATAGTACATAGAGTTCCATATACCCACCTTACCCCTGTTCCCTATCTACCCCCACAGGCAAAAATATATTCCCTCTTATTAAGGTATTAATTTCTTGTATTAGTTACAATTAACAAAACNGACTTTATTTTAGTACAGTTTTAGATTTGCAGAAAAATGGGACACATAGTACATAGAGTTCCATATACCCACCTTACCCCTGTTCCCTATCTACCCCCACAGGCAAAAATATATTCCCTCTTATTAAGGTATTAATTTCTTGTATTAGTTACAATTAACAAAACATGATCAGTACATTGTCATTAACAAAAGTCTGTAATTTAAGATTTACTCTTGCACTGTACAGGTCTATGGGTTTTGACAAATGCATAATGTCATTCCCCTATTGAAGGATTTCTGGTATGCTTCCAGTTTGGGGCTTTTATAAATAAGCTGCTATAAATATGTATGTTCATGTTTTTGTGTGGATAGTGTGGTTTTGTGTAGACATTTATAGAGATGGAATAGCAGTTGGGAGGGAATAGTATCTTATAGTTAGAGGGAATTTCACTGGTGTGGCCCTTCTGGCTTCTCGCCACCACTTTCATCCCTTGGTTCCTGAAAGCTAAAGGGACTTATCTGATTGGTACATATCCAGACATGATGGACTCAACTTCTCCTTTCTTCCTCTTTAAAAAGGGTGCCCGCTTGGGTCACCTGGGTGGCTCAGTCTGTTAAGCATCTGCCTTTGGCTCAGGTCATGATCCCAGGCTCCTGGGATCTAGCCCCAAGTTGGGGCTCCGGGGCTCAAGGGCTCCAGGACTCTAGGGCTCCCTACTCAGTGGGGAGTCTGCTTCTCTCTCTCCTTCTGCCTCTCCGCCCTGCTCTCTCTTGCACTCTTTCTCTCTGTCTTTCAAATATATATTTAAAGGGAACCCTCTGTATTACCAAGTCCATCAGGATTGACCAACTTTCAGCCATGTCCTAAAACCGACTTTCTGCTAGCAATGAAGGTCATATTATGGCCTGCATATTTGTATTTAATTCTTCTTTCAACTTACTCAAAACCTGGGTGGAGAAGAAGGATACTACTTATCATGAACTGCCTCAGTCAAGCCAACAAAAGTTAAAGCTCAGAGTGGTTAAATAATTCATACAAAGTCAAGCACTTAGCAAGTACGAGAGCCGAAATTTCAATCTAAGTTGGTCACACTCTAAAGTTAATTTTACTACCACACCCTCTTCCAAAGTACTTTCCACACTAGTTCTTCAGGGTATTTACTATTACTCCCTGGGTGTGGGGGGGTGTGTGGGAATTTCTGTATTCAAATAGACTTTGGAAAATTGGATTAGAGTTAATTTGTCTTATTTTCAGCATTTGATTCACTTTCTAGGAAAGTAGATATAGTGTACAATGTTTCCTAAAGTTATATGGCCACCAAGCTCCTTTACAGA
>NC_048233.1:60477399-60489449 GCF_002007445.2 Ailuropoda melanoleuca | reverse complement strand
CACAGGCAAAAATATATTCCCTCTTATTAAGGTATTAATTTCTTGTATTAGTTACAATTAACAAAACATGATCAGTACATTGTCATTAACAAAAGTCTGTAATTTAAGATTTACTCTTGCACTGTACAGGTCTATGGGTTTTGACAAATGCATAATGTCATTCCCCTATTGAAGGATTTCTGGTATGCTTCCAGTTTGGGGCTTTTATAAATAAGCTGCTATAAATATGTATGTTCATGTTTTTGTGTGGATAGTGTGGTTTTGTGTAGACATTTATAGAGATGGAATAGCAGTTGGGAGGGAATAGTATCTTATAGTTAGAGGGAATTTCACTGGTGTGGCCCTTCTGGCTTCTCGCCACCACTTTCATCCCTTGGTTCCTGAAAGCTAAAGGGACTTATCTGATTGGTACATATCCAGACATGATGGACTCAACTTCTCCTTTCTTCCTCTTTAAAAAGGGTGCCCTCTTGGGTCACCTGGGTGGCTCAGTCTGTTAAGCATCTGCCTTTGGCTCAGGTCATGATCCCAGGCTCCTGGGATCTAGCCCCAAGTTGGGGCTCCGGGGCTCAAGGGCTCCAGGACTCTAGGGCTCCCTACTCAGTGGGGAGTCTGCTTCTCTCTCTCCTTCTGCCTCTCCGCCCTGCTCTCTCTTGCACTCTTTCTCTCTGTCTTTCAAATATATATTTAAAGGGAACCCTCTGTATTACCAAGTCCATCAGGATTGACCAACTTTCAGCCATGTCCTAAAACCGACTTTCTGCTAGCAATGAAGGTCATATTATGGCCTGCATATTTGTATTTAATTCTTCTTTCAACTTACTCAAAACCTGGGTGGAGAAGAAGGATACTACTTATCATGAACTGCCTCAGTCAAGCCAACAAAAGTTAAAGCTCAGAGTGGTTAAATAATTCATACAAAGTCAAGCACTTAGCAAGTACGAGAGCCGAAATTTCAATCTAAGTTGGTCACACTCTAAAGTTAATTTTACTACCACACCCTCTTCCAAAGTACTTTCCACACTAGTTCTTCAGGGTATTTACTATTACTCCCTGGGTGTGGGGGGGTGTGTGGGAATTTCTGTATTCAAATAGACTTTGGAAAATTGGATTAGAGTTAATTTGTCTTATTTTCAGCATTTGATTCACTTTCTAGGAAAGTAGATATAGTGTACAATGTTTCCTAAAGTTATATGGCCACCAAGCTCCTTTACAGAGTAGTTCCATGAAATAGACTTTAGAATTCACTTCATTTCTCTGAGCCGCATTACTAACTGGAAGAACTAGTATTGGAACTCAAGGGAGTCTGATTACAGGGACTGTCTTTTTATCCTCTATAAACAATAATTTTTGGAAAGGGTATCTACTTTTCTACTAAACATCCAAATATACTCAGTGGAGAACCAAGAATTTCACACTGGGTGCAACTTAAGATCATTGTAATAAGGCGTGTTGAGACTTTTGGTATAAAAATCTAATCTTTGTTTTAATGGAATAAAGGGATATATTTTAGGAATTTTAAAAACTGGGGAGGAAATACTACTCTTGCACTCAAGGAGAATCTAATCCACTCATTAGAATCTTACCTGATCTAGTTTTGCTTACTCTTACAACTCCTTCTGTTTCTGAATTTTCTAATCAGAATTCCTTAGTCCCATTCATTTCAGAAAGCATCATTTTGTTCATGTTACCACACTTGAGCTAGTGTGATCCTTGATACTTGACTATAAAAAAAAAATTAGATCTGTGTTTTACACAGTGTGTACCAAAGAACATCCTACATGGTGAGGGTAGTTAATATCCAGGGAGATAAGGGAGTCAGAGGTCAAAATGCTGGGTTAAGCAAAATGAAGGATGCTTTCTTATTTCAGGACTTCTCAGAGCCTTCACTTTGTTACTCTGCTATTTCAATTCTAATGAAAAGGGACATAGAATAAACTATTTTCAACAATGTTTACAATGGGACTTGTTTGTTTGTTTACTAAACGATCTCACCTTCTGCCAAAAACAATTGGAACAATGTTGCCTTATAGCAAAATGACCATTTCTTCTAGTGGTATCCTAGATTTTCATCTGTTTGCAAAAGAAAAATGAATTGAAACTCTCAGTTGTAGTGGCTTTTAAAAATGTGCCCTAAGAGACAATTTGACCTTGATTGGAAATGGTCCTGTGCTTAAACTATTCCTCTTACAGAACCACTTTAGATTTGGAAAGTTGTTCTGCCTCCAGGGATATGATGAAATGAAAGTTGCACTGGAAGCTGTATATGGCCAGACATGCTGAGAGCAGCAATTTGGGGATGATGTGCTACAAACCCTCTTTTGAGAAGCCTTTGTAATTGAGAGGTCAGAAGTGAAGAAAAGCCAAGGCATCATTTTACAGCCTTGCTGATGTATTCAAGTCTTACTCTGTACTGTTTACATCCTAAGTGAATTGCATATTTATTTATAGAAGCTATTGGGTCCTTTACAAGGTATTTTACTGCTTGCCTGTATCATTGTTCATTTTCTATAACTAGCATCTAGGAGTTGGTTTAATAAAACCCAGCATCAATTCTCTTTCAAGTTAATTCATTTAGGTCATATCTGGACTAGGTAAGGGTTTTTGAACCTTGTAAAACGTATTCTCCTCTTTTAAATAAAAATCATCCATAGCATGTCAGAGGGATTATTAAATAGGAAGCTCCAACTGGAGGCAGGAAGGGAATGCATTAAGACTTAGTCTTAAATATCTGTGTTTAATATCTTTCATGCTAAATAGTCTTAAATCTCTTGTAGGCATGTTTATTATCAATATATAGTAGACTATAAGCATTTTCAGCATCAGTTACTTATGGGTGATGCTAAAGGTCCGTGATGTTCTGTATTCCATAATTTTGCTGAAGCATTAACTTAAATTGCATATGGAGAGAGGTTGGAATGTGGATAAGGTACTTAGGTAGCAAATGAGTCTGCCTGGTATCTCCGTCCTACCACCAGCTAGCATGGGGAATCTGGGAGGCTGAATAACGGCCCCCTAAATACATCCACAACCTAATCGCTGGAGCCCGTGAAAGTTTCTTTTTGTTTATTTATACAGCAAAAGAGACTTTGCAGATGTGCGTAGGTTAAGGGTCTTGAGATAAGATTATCGTGGATTATCTGGTGGCCCAATATAGTCACTAGGGTCTGTATAAGAGGGACACAGGCAGAATCACAAGGGAGAAAGTGATGTGATAATGGAAGCAGAGATTGGAGTGACATGGTTTGGAGTGACAGCCTAGGAATACAGATGGCCAATAGAAATTGAAAAAAGCAAGAAAACAAATTCTTCCCTTACAGCAACTTCAAAAGGTGCCAGCTCTGTCTACACCTTAACTTTAATCCCATGGAACTGATTTCAGACTTCTGACTTGTAACTGTAAGAGAATAAATTTGTATTATTTTAAGCTACTAAGTTTGTGGTAATTTGTTACAACAGCCAAGGGAAACTGACTCTGCAAGCAAGATAAAAAAGCAGTTAGGTGGACTGCTTCTGGAGCCCTGTTGTGAGGGCTGAGGTCCCAGCTCAGCACATATGAGCTGTCCTACCTGGGCAGGACTGGCAACAACCGACACTCTCGTTTGCCCCATTGATTATAATATTTAAGAAAATGACAATATGTAGCCTAATCATATGGGGTGTTATAAGAATTAATAGACTGTAAAAGTAAAGTGTTTAGCCCAGGGCTTAGCCCAGGGTATTTCCATTATTACTTATCGTTTTTAAGATATGTTAAGGCACAACGTGTTTTTGTTTTTAAATGTTGTTCAAAGAGAAAAATTTTCTAAACATTAAGAATGCCATTTGCTCATTAAAAGAGGATTTTCACAGGGAAAAAAAAAAGTTATTCTCAATAACTAGATTCAGTGAAGACCAAAGGTCAATACAGTGATCCTGTTTCTCAGTGCCATGTTGATATATCTTCTCAATCTTTAAAGTAAGATCTAATCCTGTCCATAATTCATTGATTTACTCACTTTAAAATATCTATTGAGTACTTGCAATGTTCTTATAGACATGAAGTAAATAACTGACGTATTCCTAGCCTAAGTGACACATTCTTGTAAGAGAAGACAATAAACAAGTTCACAAATGGACAAACAAGACCATGCAGAGAGTGGTAAGTGCAGAGATAGGAACAAATTAGGTTAATACAATAGAAAGTGGCCATTGGCACTATAGATGGTGGGCTGGATAAAACATGGATGTCCCTAGATCTGAATGATGAGAAGGTGCCAGCATTGGATAGAACAGGTCATAGAACATCCAGGTAAAAGAGAGAACTAACGCAAAGCTCTAAGATAGGAGTGAGCGATTGGTGTGCATATGTGAAGGGGTGGGACAAATTCAGTATAGTTGGAGCATTGTGAGTGAGTGTGTAAGTTGTAAGAGGAGCAGGCAACCATTGGATTATAAAGAAATACATAGATTATGTTACGCAATTTGGACATTAAGCGGAGTGGGAGAGGAAGAAGCAGGCTCCTAGCGGAGGAGCCTGATGTGGGGCTCGATCCCAGAACGCTGGGATCAGGCCCTGAGCCGAAGGCAGACACTTAACGACTGTGCCACCCAGGCACCCCAGGTGTTATATTTTAAACTATCACCCTGGTTAACATACGGATCATGGGTTGTAAGGGGACCAAAAGAAAAGGAGAGTCCAGGTAGATGACTTCTGAAGTTATCCCTGAGATAGATAATGGTGGTGTGAACAGCAACTGTAGCAGTGAAAATGGAAATAAATGGTAACTTGGCAATGTGTTTTGTAGGTGGAGTCAAAGCATTTCTGACAGATTGGATGTAGAATGGGAGGAAAAGAGAGAAATGATGGCTTCTAGATTTTTGGATCAAGCAATGAAGAGAATGTTGCTTTCATTTTCTGACATGGTTCAAGTTTGGTAAATATCAGGTTTGGAGAAGAGAAGCTGAGGTCTTTGTTTAAATGTGAGGTACTTATTAGACATCCAAACAGAAATATTAAGCAGCTAGTTGCATATATGTTCCTGGAGTTCATAGAATTAAGAGATAAAATATATAAGTAATGAAAATTTACACCTTGTGACAATGGTTTCACTGGGAAAGCAGGGTAAATAAATTCTTTACTATCATCGGACATTTTGCTGAGGTAGCAATATGCTGACTCTACTTAGTTTGAACTTACTGTAATTCTTTTAATTATTGTGAGCTTTAAACATCTTTTTAAAAATTGTTTTTGTGGCAGCAATGGTAGTGATATTATCCTCCAAAATGATTCCTACTCTTGCAAAAGAATTTTGAAAACCTGAAAAAAAAAAAAAATGAAGGCAAAGAGATATTATTTAATTCCTGCTGCCACCTCGTGGCGGTTCTTGAAATTAAAAAGAAGTTAAAAGGAATCGAGAGTAAGCATAAGTAGGAAGAACTGTAGAGAGGTTACATTTATTTTTATTTTTATTATTATTATTTTAGTCACCATGCAGTACTTCATTAGTTTTTGATGTAGTGTTCCATGATTCATTGTTTGCGTATAACACCCAGTGTTCCTTGTAATACCTACCCTCCTTAGTACCCATCACTAGGCTGACCCATCCCCTCAACCCCCCTTCTCTCTGAAGACCCTAGTTTGTTTCGTGGAGTCCATGGTTAGAGAGCAGTTGCTTAATGGATTCCATATCATTTTACAGATGAGAATAGACTCTGAGAAGGGACATGACATATCCTAGGACTCATAGCTACAAGCTTGACTGTCAATGAAAGCTCAGGAGATTTTGCCCTACAGGACACAGATGATTCTCTTAACCAAGTTGTTGCTCATGAACCCTTTCTCCAACTTTCTTTGAGAACTTTTTGCTGTTCTCTTGCTCTGAAGAGGGCCTTATTTCTAATTTCTTCGATTCCATGTTAATAGTCTTAGCTCCCGGTGGATAGATTCCTAGAACTTAGCACCAAGTCAATGTTGAATTCTTATCACTTATCACTTCTTATCCCGGTGGATAGATTCCTAGAGCTTAGCATCAAGTCAATGTTGAATTCTTATCACTTACAGAACTAGTTTCCTATTAATAGCTAATGAACCAAATTCCCTTTTTATTTTTACTTTAATGATTTTTACACTGATCTCAAACTAGCTTTATCCAAATAAATTAACAGTCTTTTCAAAGTTCATTTCAAAATTAACTCATTTGCTGCAGTCATTTAGAAATATGATGTAAGCCACTTTGCAATGAACTATTTAAGAATCCCCATAAGTTTCCCCAACTCTCAACCCTCAAAGGGAAGTAGATTTTGTTGATATTAAAAGGGAACAGATTAAAAAATAGATGAAACTAGCATAGATACTTTAATTCAATGTGTTAGCACTTAAGCAACGTATCTTAGTAAACATGTCTGAGTTAATCCTGGAGAGGGGGCAGGTGTGACAGAGGAGAGTTAGAGGCTGTACAGAATACGGAACTCAGGATCTGGGGACAACTGGATCTGGATTTGAATTATGGCTGCTGCCTAATAGTCATGTGACCTTGTACAAGTTATTTAATCTGGCTTTGTACAGTTTTCTCATCTTGATAAGAAACCAACTGCATATGACTACAGTAAGAATATTTTTTAAGAGAAAGAGAGCATGCATGTATGTGCATGTGGTGGTGGGAGGGGGGCAGAAGGAGAGCAAGAGTCTTAAGCAGGCTCGACACCTAGAGTGGAGCTCAATTTCAACACCCTGAGATCATGACCTAAGCTGAAATCAAGAGTTGGACACTTAACTGACTGAGCCACCCAGGCACCCCTACAGTAAGAACTGTTCAGTGATTTTTAAAATTCATGAAAGGAACTGCTTACAATATCTATTTTATTATTATTTATATATGCTACAGGAGACAACTACTATTGAAAAAACAGCTTGTTATACTCAGATCTCAAAGGAAGGGGTACATCCTTCCATGGGGGGCCACATGCAGAAGCTCCAGGGTATCCTCAGGCAACAGGAGTGAGAGGAAAATTCAGATAAGAGGCCTCATGTGGTTTCCTTGGGAAGGAATGGGTCAAGCAGGGTAGGCACATTTAGAATAGCCACTTTAAATAATTCCAGGGGTCTCTGGGGCACAGGGGCTGCCTCTAGTTGTCTGGTACCTGGTCCTAGGGTGATTAGGGCAGAATAGTAGCTCTGAGTATAGTATATTAACAAAGGAGATAGTAGGTGGTTTGGACTTGGGATTGGTGGGTTTGAATATAAAAGTGTGCTTACAGGTAATTCATTTCCTATCTCTAGGAAATAACTAGCCCTGGGAGGGGCAGTCGCTCCAGGGTCACCAAGTCCCCAGATATTGAAGCATCAGAAACACACAGTTAATATGAGATTTATCTCATGGGGACCCAGAATAAACAATGGCCATGATGACAACAGTAATGATAATGCAAGGATAGGTTTGGCATGATACTACTCTTAAAAATATCACAGTATCTGCTAGGCTCATAAAAGCATGCAGAAACTTACTGGTGCTGTGGGATATACAAAGTATTATGAGGGTATGAAGAGAGAGAAGAGAGAACTGGACTTAGCTTTGGTGAGGAAGTTAAGGGAAGGACTTATGCAGATGACATGAGTCGGTGGCTAGAAGATGCGTAGAAGTTAATTCAGTAAACAAACATGGGGCTGGGGTGAAGAAGGGTATTACAGAAAGAGACACTAATGCGTAATGGCAAAGGAATGTGACTTGCAGACAGGTATGTGACATGGGGAATGGCCTGGAAGTCTTTACGACTCAAAGGGAGTTCTAATATTAAAAAAAATGATATCATTGGTATTAATAAGGAAGCTATAGAGAAAATCAAAAACATTTACCAAATATTTATTCTGAGTCAGGAATTGTGTTAATGCTTTAACTTGTACCATCTCATTTAATCCTTACAAAAGACTTAATGAGGCAAAATGTTTAGTATCCCATTTTACAAAAAAAGAAAACTGAGCTTTAGTGGGTTTATTTTCCCAAAGTCAATAACTAGTGAATATTGGAGTTAGGATTTTAAGCTAGGTAAGTGATTTCATGATGTAAAACTTTTGAAATGTGACCCGTGAACTACCAGCATTATTAAAAATTAAATTCTTAGTCTCACCCAAATATAGTAAATAAGGGAGCTTAAGAACCTGAATTTTTGGTAATTCTTAAGCACATTGAAGTTTGAAATCTACCAAGCTAGAGTCCATGAGGGGGGCTGTGAGGCAAAGTGAGCATAGGCAGCTGAAAAGAGAAGATTGGGGATTTTATGAAAGCCTTATGTATTTTACAAAGGACTGAGATTTTTTTTTAAAGCAAAAATTACCATTGGAAGTCTTAAAGAAGTGAGTTTACATTCTTTTCGAATCATTTCTTTTTGTTATTATAAAATATGGCATCCCTGCTGTTGTATAAAGTAGTATTTCATGCTATTACACAAAATACCAAATTACAGAAATTTGTTAATAGAATTCCACCATCCATATATAAGTCCTATTAACAAATCAATGAATATTCCTCCAGTTTTAAAAATGTATATAGTAAATGATATTACTTTTAAAATAATAATGGACATGCAAAATGTGTTATGCTTTAGAAAGATTATTACGGGAGACTGTAGAAGAGTGGTTGCTGAAAACTTCTGAAAGCCAGTAGTAAATATTTGAGGCTTTGTGGCTCATATGATCTTTGTCATAATAACTCAGTTTTGATGATAAAATTCAAAAGTAGCCTTAGACAATACACAATCGCACTGGCATGGCTGTGTTCCAATAAGATTTTATTTACAAAAATAGATGTTGGGCCAAATTTGGCCTGTATGACATTATTTAACAACTACTGCCCTGGAGCACTGTTTAGAAGAGATATGAATTAAAGGTAGAAAGGAAAGTTAAGGTGAAATTATGCTGCTGCTGATGACATATGGATAGGGTTTGGCCTAGAACTCTGGTGCTAGAATGTGAATAAGGGAATCTATGCTTGAGGTATTTCTGAGAAGGAAAGCATAACATGAGAGATTAGTGATTATGACAGATGTAGGAAAGGGCCAACATGATTCTAAATTTTCTAACTTGAGCTACTCAATAGATCGACATATTGTGAAACAAAATGTGGAATGCATAGAGATGATACATTTTATTAGAATTTATATGTGTCAGTCTTTGTACAAGATGATATATATATATACAGTGGTAAAATAATGAATAATCTTAACAGCTAGCTCTAGGATGCTTTTGTAGGTAGGAATTGCTTTTGGTTAGGAAAATATTTTGACAGATCATTGGGAATAAAACTGAGACCTCAGATGATGAAACATAAGGAAACCAAGAAGTAAGCCATGCCATGTAAGTGTGGGTGTCTCATCCAGATATTTGAAAGCAGGGAGAAGAAAAGAAGGAAGAGAGAGGGGAGGAGGGAAGAGAGAAAGAGTGATGAAGTGAAAGAATTTTAAGAAAAAGGATACCTAATATTCTCCTGTAAATTCTTTCTCCAGCTCAGTAAAATCTATCATGTATATGCAGGCACTGTGTTTCAATATTTGTAGATGTGTGTATATGTGTATGGGGTTACAGATTTAAGGAAATAACCTGAGTACCAGATATGGGTTAAAAATTAAAATAAGGATAATCCATGAAGATGGGTTGTCCCAAAGATTTATCGATGCTTACAATAACTGAGTTTTTTCTCAAAAGTTTCTCAGAATTCCCGGTTTGATGGATCGTGCTTAGACACACTCATTTAGCTGAAGTAGCAGTTGCTTGGGAACTGGGCTTAGCTGGGATATCTGGGAAGCCTGTACCTTTCTATGCAATCTTCATTCAGGGCCTCTTTTCATTTGTTTTTTAACAGTTTTATTGAGATATGTTTTATTTTTTAAGATTATTTATTCATTCATCCATTCATTCATTCATTCATTTGAGAGAGAGTGTGTGAGAGGAGAGAGAGGCAGAGGGAGAGAGAGAATCTCAAGCAGACTCCAAGCTGAGCACAGAGCCTGATGGTGGCCTCAATATCAGGACCCTGAGATCATGACCTGAGTGGAAATCAAGAGCTGATGCTCAACCAACTGAGCCACGCAGGCACCCCAAGATATACTTTAAACATCGTAAAGATTACCTACTTCAAGTGTAAAACTGAATGATTTTTAGTAACTTTATTGTGTATGGCAACAGAGAAAGAGAGAGTACAAACAGGGGGAGAAACAGGCTGGGAGCCCAATGTGGGATTTGATCCCAGGACCCTGGGATCATGACCTGAGCCAAAGGCAGATGCTTAACCTACTGAGCCACACAGACACCCCTACTTCTAGGGCTTCTTGATGGCATGGTAGTCTCAGTGCAGTATTCTGGGAGAGCAATGGTGGAAGCTACAAAACTTCTTGAGACTTAAGCTCAAAAATGACACAGTGACACTTCCATCACATCCTTTTTTTTTTTTTTAAGATTTTATTTGAATTCAAGTTAGTTAACATACAGTGTATTATTAGTTTCAGGGGTAGAATTTAGTGATTCCTCAGTTGCATATAACACCCAGTGCTCATTATATCAAGTGTCCTCCTTGATGCCCAATGCCCAAATACCCCATTCCTCCACCCACCTCCTCTCAACAGTCCTCAGTTTGTTCCCTGTAGTTAAGAGTCTCTTACGGTTTGCCTCCCTCTCTGTTTTTATTTTATTTTATTTTTCCTTCCCTTCCCCTATGTTCATCTGTTTTGTTCCATAAATTCCACATATAAGAGAAATCTTACAATATTTGTCTTTCTTTGGCTGATTTATTTCGCTAGCATAATACACACTAGTTCTAGCCACATCAGTGCAAATGTCAGCATTTCATTCTTTTCGATGGCAGAGTAATATTCCTGTGTGTGTGTGTGTGTGTGTGTGTGTGTGTGTGGTGTGTGTGTATACCATATTTTATTTATCCATTCATCACTCAGTGGACACCTGGGCTTTCCATATTTTGGCCATTGTGGACATTCATGCTAACATTGGGGGGCATGTGCCCCTTTGAATCACTATTTTTGTATCCTTTGGATAAATACATAGTAGTGCAATTGCTGGGTCATTGAGTAGTTCTATCTTTAACTTTTTGAGGAACCTCCATGTTATTTTCCAGAGTGGCTGCACCAGTTTGCATTTTTTCATGTGTCTGTTAGCAATTTGTAGGTCTTCTTGGGAGGAATGCCTGTTCATGTTTTCTGCGCATTTCTTGACTGGATTTTTTGGTTTTTGAGTGTTGAGTTTGACAAATTCTTTATAGATTTTGGATATTAGCTCTTTATCTGATATGACATTTATAAATATTTTCTGCTATTTTGTAGGTTGCTTTTTAGTTTTGTCAGTTGTTTCTGTTGCTGTGCAGAAGCTTTTTATCTTGACGAATTCCCAATAGTTCATTATTACTTTTGCTTCCCTTGCCTTCAGAGACATGTCTAATAAGGACTTGCTGCAGCCGAAGTCAAAGAAATTGCTGCCTGTGTTCTTCCCCAAGGATTTCAATGGATTCCTGACACATTTAGGTCTTTTATCCATTTTGAATTTATTTTTGTGTGTGGTGTAAGAAAATGGTCCAGTTTCATTTTTTTTGCATGATTCTGTCCAATTTTCCCAACACCATTTTTTGAAGAGACTTTTTTTTAATTTATAATAATATTTTTATTATATTATGTTAGTCACCATACAGTACATCCCTAGTTTTTGATGTAAAGTTCCATGATTCATTAGTTGCGTATAACACCGAGTGCACCATGCAATACGTGCCCTCCTTACTACCTATCACCAGCCTATCCCATTCCCACACGCCCCTACCCTCTGAAGCCTTCAGTTTGCTTCCCAGAGTCCATAGTCTCTCATGTTTCATTCTGCCTTCTGATTACCTCCCCCTTTCTTTATCCCTTTCTTCTCCTACCAATCTTCCTACTACTTATGTTCCATAAATGAGTGAAACCATATGATAATTGTCTTTCTCTGCTTGACTTATTTCGCTCAGCATGATTTCCACCAGTCCCGTCCATGTTGCAGCAAATGTTAAGAAATCATTCTTTTTGATAGCTGAGTAATATTC
>NC_048233.1:60339249-60477299 GCF_002007445.2 Ailuropoda melanoleuca | reverse complement strand
TGGGAGATTTTTGATTACTGATTCAATTTCTTTGTGGGTTATGGGTCTGTTCAGATTGTCTATTTCTTCCTTTTTCCATTTTGGTAGCTTATATGTTTCTAGGAGTGTATCCATTCCTTCCAGATGCCTAATATGTTGGCATATAATTGCTCATAATAGTCTTTTGTAGTTGTTTGTATTTCTGCAGTGTTGATTGTGATCTCTCTTCTTTCATTCATGATTTTATTCATTTGGGTTCTTTCTCTTTTCTTTTTGCTAAATCTGGCTATGGATGTGTCAGTCCTGTTAATTCCCTCAAATAATCACCTCCTCGTTTTGTAGACTTGTTCTCTTTTTTTAATTATTATTATTTCTGTATCATGGATTTCTGCTCTAATCTTTATTATTTCCCTTTTCCTGATGGATTTGGGCTTCATTTGCTGTTCTTTTTCCAGCTCCTTTAGTTGTAAGGTTAGGCTGTGTATTTGAGACTCTTCTTGCTTCTTAAGGAAGGCTTGTATTACTATATACTTCCCTCTTACGAGACCGCCTTTTCTGAATCCCAGAAGTTTTGGACACGTTTTCATTTTCATTTACTTCCATGTATTTTTTTTTAATTCTTCTTTAATTTCTTGGTTGACCAATTTATTCTTTGGTAGGATGTTCTTTAACTTCCATGTATTTGATGTATTTGTAGTCCTTCCAAATTTTTTTCTTGTGGGTGACTTTAAGTTTCATAGCACTGTGGTCTAAAAATATGCATACTATGATCTCAGTCTTTTTGTACTGGGTAAGGCCTGATTTGTGATCCAGTATGTGATCTGTTCTGGAGAATATTCCATGTGCACTGGAAAAGAATGTGTATTCTGCTACTTGAGGATGAAATGCTCTGAGTATATCTGTTAAGTCCATCTTGTCCAGTGAGTCATATAAAGCCCTTGTTTCCTTGTTGATCTTCTGCTTAGATGATCTATCCATTGCTGTGATTGGGCTATTAAAGTTCCCTACTGTTATTGTATTATTATCAATGAGTATCTTTAAGTTTATTATTAATTGGTTTATATATTTGGCTGCTTCCAAGTTAAGGGGCATAAATACATACAATTGTTAGATCTTCTTATTGGATAGGCCCCTTTCTTATGATAGAGTGTCCTTTTTCATCTCTTGTTATAGTCTTTGGTTTAAAATCTAGTTTGTCTGATATAAGTATTGGTTCTTTAGCTTTCTTTTCATGTCCATTAGCATGATAAATGGTTCTTCGTCCCCTCACTTTCAATCTGGAGGTGTCTTTGGGTCGAAAATGAGTCTCTTGTGAGAAGTATATTGGTGGGTCTTGTTTTTTTTTTTTTTTATCCACTCTTATGCCTTATGTCTTTTCATTGGAGAATTGAGTCCATTTACATTCAGGGTAATTATTGAAAGATATGAATTTAGTGCCATTGTATTACCTGTAATGTCACTGTTCCTTTAGATTGTCTCTCTTTCTTTCTAGTCTTTGTTGCTTTTGGTCTCTGTTTCTTGCTCAAATGGTCCCCTTTAATATTTCTTGCAGAAATCATTTAGTGTTCATGAACTCCTTTAGTTTTTGTTTGTCTTGGAAACTCTTTATCTCTCCTTCTATTCTGAATGACAGCCTTGCTGGATAAAGTATTCTTGGCTGCATATTTTCCCCATTTAGTGCATTGAATATATCATGCCACTCCTTCCTGGCCTGCCAGGCCTGCCAGGACTCTGTGGACAGGTCTGCTGCTAACCTTATGTGTCTACCTTTATAGGTTAAAGACCTTTTTTCCCTAGCTGTTTCCAGAATTCTCTCTCTCTCTCTCTTTTTTTTTTTCAAGTTTCACCATGATATGTCATGGTGTTGACCAGTTTTCATTGATTTTGAGGGGGAGTTCTCTGTGCCTCTTGGACTTGAATGTCTGATTCCTTCCCCAGATTAGGGAAGTTCTCAGCTATAATTTGTTCAAATAAACCTGCCCCCTTTTCCCACTCTTCTTCCTTGGGACTCCTATGATATGGATATTATTTCACGTTGTGGAACTGTTGAGTTTTCTAAGTCTATATTCATGATCTAATAGTTTTCTTTCCCTCTTCTTTTCAGCTCCATTATTTTCCATAATTTTGTCTTCTACATCACCTATTCTGTCCTTTGCTTCTCCAATCCTTGTTGTGATTATATCTGGTCAGTTTTGCATTTCAGTTAGAGCACTTTTTTTTTTAATTTCAGCCTGACTAGTTTTTAGGTCTTTTATCTCTACAGCAGGGGTTACACTGGTGTCTTTTATTCCTTTTTCAAGTCCAGCTAATAGTCTTAAGACTGTTGATCAAATTCTTGTTCAAATATATTGCTTGTATCTTTTTTGAACAAGTCCCTGGCTGTGATATCTTCCTGACCTTTCTTTTGGGGAGAATTCTTCTATCTTGTGATTTTGGCTAAGTTTCTATGTTTTGTGTGTTATGAAAGCTTGTTATGTTTCTTGCACGTCAGAGTAATTTTATATTTAAAAAAAGGTCATACATTGTCCAGGGTCTGGCACTTCAGAAAGTGTTCCTGGTATATGCTGTTGTGTTTTGGCTGCTCTTTTCCACTGGTCAGTCCTCTGTATAATTCCTCCTTGCTTGCAGTCATGGGTGTTTGGACCTTTATCTAGGTGTGCTCTGATTTGTTTGTTGAAAAAAAAAAAACTAGAAAAAAAGGTTAAAAAAAAAAGGAAAGAGAGAGAAGGAAAAGGAAAACAACAACAAAAACAAACAGATGATCCAAAAAAAAGTATAAGCCTAATTCCAAAGAAAAAGGAAACAAAAATAAAAAAGAAGCCTGATTCCCTGCCTCCCCCCCCAAAAGAGAAGAGAATTAAGAAAATGAAAAACAAAAAACAAACAAACAAAAAAAACTATAAGCCTGATTCCAAAGAAAAAAGGAAGACAAAAAATATAAGGGAAAAAAAATACAACCTGGCCCTATTTCCATTAAAACTGAAGGGTACAGTTTGAAGTACTGTATGGTCAGTAGACTTGGTGCATGCAGTGTGGTGCCTGTGTTGCTCTTCTGGGGTAGAGGCCCTCTGCACTGGCTCAGAGTCAATCCTGCCCCAGTAAAAAAGCACTTGCCAAGCATGGAGGGGTGGGGTTTGGTATAAACGGTTGCAACCTCCAATAGGGGCTGCTGTGTTGCTCTCTGAAGTCCCACTGTGTCGGTAGTGAGGGTAAAATGGCACTGCCCCACTCTTTAGTCCCCAGACAGGGGATCTCATACCCACTGCTGTTCAGGAAGCCCTTACAGAAAAGCAAGGGCCATCAATATACCTGGTGTCACAGCTTCCCTACATTTTATCTTTGGCATGGCTGGGATTCAAAACTCCAAATCTTAAAGGAGCCAGCTCCACTCAGGTCCACTCCCTCCTCTGGATTAGAGCCTTGCTGCACTCTGACTAGTGCCCTTTGTCCCAGAAAAATAGTCTCATGCCTGCATGGTTCCATGGAATCTACCGTGTGGCACCATGAAAAGCAACAACCAGGTTATCCATCCTCTGCATGTGCCTTTGTCCCCTGCTGATGGAAGGCTGTTTGCTGGCACCTGCAAGGTATTTGGTCCTTGGGAGAGACAATATACCTTCTTCCAAATGTATTCCAGGAAGGGGAACGATCTCTTCCAGTGTGATCCAGGAGATCTCTGTTCCACTTTGTGCATGTTCCAGGGCCAGAGCCCTCCTTCTCCCCAGGAGTGCATGCTATAGCTCTGCTCCTGTGAAAGTCATGCACTTCCAGAGTTTGAGCTCTGCTTACTTTTGCAAAAAACTTGCGAGACCCAGTTCTCTTGTCTCCCAGGCTGTGGTCTGAGAGGTTTTCTTCTTGTGTGATACCAATGCCACATTCTCTCAACCCCTCTCTCTTTCTGTCCTTTTTCTCTCTCTACAAAGAGGATTTCCTCCCTTCCTCAGCATGGCAGTTTTTCTCTCCCCCAATTCACTTCCACACGCCTTGCACCTGCCACACTGTCTCCCTCTTACCATGAGATCCTTCCAATCTTCAGATCAATTTCCTCTGTGTTCCAAATGATCTGACCCCAATACAGCTGTGCTCAAGGGATGAGGAAAGCCCAGAGTTCCCCACATCTTGGACATCTTAACTCCCCCCCTCACTTCCATCACATTTTATTGGTCAAAGTAGAGTCATAAGGCCAGCCCAGATTCAAAGCATGTTAAAATTTATCTATTCATGAGACTTGTTACTTAGAATTTATGGCCATCCCCCCCCTTGTTTTTTTACTTACTACAAAGATGTACATATCATCTTCACTCATTCAGTGTAAGCAGAATCTCAAAACCAAATATAACAGGAAAGGCAGGCAAACAACTTTTCTAGAACCCCTGAAGACATGAAGAAGCATTTGGAGTCATCCACTGCTCATAGAATTACATTTAATCCATATTAATGGATTCCTGATGGACAATTTTTCACAAGGTTATAATCATATTTAATCCTCATGACAAAAGTATGAAGTAGTATTATTAGCTCCATTTTATATAAGAAGAAACAGATTCAGGTTTGACATCTTTCACAAAGTCACACAGCAATCAAGTGGTTGAATCAAAGTTAAAAGTTTAATTTATATGAATCCATTGTCCCTACTTTTACCATGGCCTCACATTAAGGAATGATGCAATCGAAAGTGAGTTGCAGGGAAGGTATTTGAGAAAGCATAGCAGCCTAAAGCAGAGTAGAGCTGTTCTTTGGCAGTAGGAAAGATGCATCTGGAAGCCATGAGAGAGTTGTGTGTGAGATACGTCCATTTTAACATTCTCAGCATAGCATCAGTATTTAAACTATAGGAGTATATAAGCTTTCCCAGAAGAAGTATGGAGAGGAGGGATGAGAAAAAGAGAAGATAAGAAAGCTAAAAGATTAGAGAAGGAGATTAATGAATAAGAGTTAGGGAAGGAGGGGCGCCTGGGTGGCACAGTGGTTAAGCATCTGCCTTTGGCTCAGGGCATGATCCCTGAGTTATGGGATTGAGCCCCACATCAGGCTCCTCTGCTATGAGCCTGCTTCTTCCTCTCCCACTCCCCCTGCTTGTGTTCCCTCTCTCACTGGCTGTCTCTATCTCTGTCGAATAAATAAATTTAAAAATCTTAAAAAAAGAGAGAGATAGGGAAAGAGAACAGAGGAAATAAAAAAAATGGAAGAGAAGGAAGAGGGTGGACAGGGGCAGCATCCTGGGATGTGATGAAGGGGATATTGGGAAGGACACATTTCAAAGGCAAGTGGAAGGAGAGTCCTCAATTTGGGAGCTGTCAGAGAAGACAGGAAGAACTCCTATCAAATAGTGCTATGGAAGACAATAGCTGAGTGAGGGAGAAAATGCTCTCACCAATTACTGCAGAGAGGCAGAGCAGAGAGAAGAATGAGACGAAGCTCTTCTATTTTAGAAATTTCTGGGAAGAGTCTTTATAGGTCTTTTTAACGCATTTAAACTCCGAGTCTCTGGATTTTAGTAAATAACATAGAATTTATCACTATATTCTCACAAAATTTATAAATGAAGGCTAAAGGATGTACATTAAACATTTCAGGACTTGAGTAATCAAAGAGAAAAACAAAAAAGTCCACTATTAGGTGTAAAAAGGAGTTTTAAAGTCTATTTCTCCACCAGAGCCAAGAAGGTAACATCTACTCTTTCTCTTTAAAGAGAACGTTCCACATTAACCCTAAAATTTGTATTTGTATGAGAAATGAAGTATTAGTAATTAGGTAATAATTATGCCCCAGCTGAGGGTCACTACTGGAAATTATCAGACGAGGAATGAATAATAACAACTTAATAGTTTATACAGTGCTTTCTAATATTAAACTTTCTATTTTTTTTTCCTGGCCCCATAAATCCTCATCAGTGTTCTTCCTGAGAGCAAGAATTGTGCCAATGCTCTAGCATTTGTAAAGCCTGAGACAGACCTTTAGTAAATATACGCTGAATGAATGAATCGGAACAAATAAGATTCAAATGAACATTCTACATTGGTTAATATATGGAACCTAGGA
Source organism: Ailuropoda melanoleuca (assembly GCF_002007445.2). Classification (NCBI taxonomy): domain Eukaryota; kingdom Metazoa; phylum Chordata; class Mammalia; order Carnivora; family Ursidae; genus Ailuropoda; species Ailuropoda melanoleuca. The sequence continues at coordinate 60,471,278 of NC_048233.1, read as the reverse complement.
ATATCTAGTTTCCTAAAGTAAGTAGTGGTGGCACTCAACACCCATATCTTGTGAGGAAGACTGACACAAATTTATGTAAGGTATAATCTGTATTAATCCAGGGATCACTAAATCCTTGTGGGTAATTCCTAGTAAATGAAAATATTCACTTTAGGTAGATAAGTTTACTTCATAAAAGTAATTAACCAGTTTTATGGTAGAATTAAAAAGCAAGTCCATTTTTCCACTGCATATTTTGCTATATTCACTCAATTCAACAAATATGTTTGGACTTTACTATGTGCCAGGTATATTTCTAAGTTCTAGGGATATTCCAGTGAATAAAATGGAAGGAATCCAGGCCTTGTGGATCTGTGATCTTGTGGTGATAAAGAGATAATAAGCCAATTGTATTATCTGATACACTTAGAAGACTGTAAGCGCAAGTCAACTGGCTACTTATTCTCTGCCCACATCAGTTTTACTAAGCTTTACAGGGAACTACATTTCTTAAGTTCCCTGGTCCTCTAACTTTTGTGTCAGTTTGTCCCATGTGAAACAGTTGAAGTTGGAAGATAGAGGGGGCATCGAGCCAAAGTCCCTTCTACGGTCCCAGCTATCCCTGGGCAGCCTCCATCATGGTTTTAGCTCATACCAGAAAGTCCCAGATTCTGAGCTTTGGTAACCTTTTGTTAGTCTTTCTAGTCCTATGAGATTCTAGTCCTATGAGACGGTTAATGTCTGGGTTGCCTCACCATCTTCTTTTTTGGCTTCTCAGCTCTTCTATCAACTTTGTCCACAATTCCTTATATTAAATGTCCTGTTTAAAAGATCTAGAGTGGTTCCTTCTTCCTATTTGAATTACATAAAGGCTTTCAGCTTATGAAAGATATTAAGTATGCAGTTTTTAACAGGGATGGTCAGGGTGGAATATATCAGGAAATTACCATTATAGCAGTCTTGAAGAAGGTAAGGTAATGAGACATGTGGCTATCTGGGGAAAGAATTATAGGCAGAGGAAAAGTCTGTACAAAGTTTTTAATTATATGTTTGGTGTATACCTGTAAAGTGAGGAGGTCAGAGTGTCTGTATGGAACAATGAGAGACTAGTAGAAGATGAGTTCATAGAGCTAATTGGAAGTTAGGTCATATAGGGTTTCACAGGCTATTGTAAGCCTTTTATTTTGAATGTTATGGAGAAGGCCACAATGTTCTGAGCAGAGGAGAGGCATGACCCAGTTACATTTTAATATGATCATCCTGGCCATTATGCTGAAATAGACTGTAAAGGCACAAAGGGGAAAATAGGTAAATCAGTTGGAAATCAATTTCAATAATCCATGAAAGCAATGATAGTGTCTTAGATTGGAGAAGTGTGAAATGATGTGATTCGAGATATAAAATTTTAAGTGGAGGACTTTCTATTGGCCTGAATGTGGGGTGTCAGAGAAATTAAGACAATGATTTCTGGTCTGAGTAAATGGGAGAATAGAGCTGTGTGTCATTAAGTGACACAAGGAAAGTGAGTGGAGTTAAGTTTAGGAATGGGGTGGAAGGTTATGAGTTCTTTTGGACACACTGATTGTGTAATGTTCATCAGAAATTCAAGTGGAGATTGTCAAGTAGGAAATTGGACATAAGAGTCGACATCTGGGGGGCAACACACTGATTGGATTCATGAGGGATTTCAGAGGAGAGAACCTGGCTGGGAGTCGTTAGCATATATATAGTACTTAAAACCATGGCACTAGAGATGATTTCATTCTGGTAGTGAATATGGATAGAGAGGAAAGAAGGTCCAAGAACTGAGAGGTAATTGAGAAAGAAGGGGAACCTGCAAAACAGACTGATAACAGATGGGGAGGAAGGGAGAGAAACATAAGTGTATGGGACCCTAGAACTAAATAGAATTTACAAGAGAAGGGAGGGATAAGCTGTGTAAAACTCTGATGACAGGTTAAATAAAAATGAGGAGTCAGGGCATATCATTGGACTTAACATGTGGAGATTACTGGTATATTTTAGTAACAGCAGTTTCAGTGGGGTAGTAGGAAGAGTTTGAATGGAGTGGGTTTGAAAGAATGGGAAGAAAGAGCCTGATAGGCAAATATATTTTTTAGATGTTTTGTTATGCAGGGTAATAAAGAAAAAGGATGGTAATTGAAGAAGTGAGATCAAGAGACTTTATTATTTTTTATTTTTTATTTTTTAAAGATTTTATTTATTTATTCGACAGAGATAGAGACAGCCAGTGAGAGAGGGAACACAAACAGGGGGAGTGGGAGAGGAAGAAGCAGGCTCATAGCAGAGGAGCCTGACGTGGGGCTCGATCCCACAACGCCGGGATCACACCCTGAGCCGAAGGCAGGCGCTTAACCACTGTGACACCCAGGCGCCCCAAGAGACTTTATTTTTAAGATAGAAGAAATAGCAGTATGTTTGATGATATAATGATGATGTAGAAGACAGAGGAAAACATTTTTGAGTGACATACTTAAACAGGTGAAAGGGTGATACATAGTTCAGATGTGGGGGAGTGGCTCTAGATAAAAGCATGAATAATCCCTATGTAGTGATAAAAGACAAGGTAAGTGTACGACACAAGTGCTAGTATGTGAGTAGCTGTGGCAGGGAAATTTGAGTGCTTCAAGTTCTCCAGTAGAGTAGAAAGCAGGGTAAGAATTGGGTGTGAAGAGAGAGGAATGTGTGAAATAACACTCTAGGCAAGTAATAAAGTGAATGGGCTAAGGAAATGTAGTTTGATTGCTGAGCAGTAAAAAGTGGACTTGACTTTTGTGGTCATATTTTAACATAAAATATATTTTAAAAGGTTAAAATGTTTTACTCCAGCCACATTTAGCTACACTGATGCAGCTCTGAGTAGGTGAGGAGTTGCATTTAAGCAAGATTAATTTTAACACAAGAGTAGAATAACACTAGAGAGAGGGACAAGGAAGTTGGGGGACTAGAGAGAGGGACAAGCATGAAATACATGCATAACAGTGATCATATTAATTAACCATGGAATTTAATTTGGTGTAAAAAAGGAATATAGATAGGATGAGAGTAAGAAAAAGTAGCAGTAAAAATGGATCTTACAAATGAGACTTTGTATTTTGCCTCACTTTGAGGTCACTGAAATCTTTAAAACATCTCCTTTGTGGTCGGTTATTTATTTATTTAGTTAGTTAGTTAGTTAGTTCAGTTAGCCAACATATAGTAGATCATTAGTTTTTTTTTGTTTTTTAAGTGTGTGTGTGTTTAAGATTTAATTTATTTTATTTTTTTATTCTTTTAAAGATTTTATTTATTTATTTGACAGGGAGAGAGACAACCAGCGAGAGAGGGAACACAATAAGGGGGAGTGGGAGAGGAAGAAGCAGGCTCCCAGAGGAGCAGGGAGCCCGATGTGGGGCTCAATCCCAGGACCCTGGGATCATGCCTTACGCCAAAGGCAGACACTTAATGACTGAGCCACCCAGGTGTCCCTAAGATTTAATTTATTTATTTGACAGAGAGAGAGAGAACAAGCAGGGGGAGCATCAGGGAGAGGGAGAAGCAGGCTCCCCATTGAGCAGGGAGCCTGATGTGGGACTCAATCCCAGGAACCTGGGATATTGACCTGAGCCGAAGGCAGACCCTTCACTGAATGATCCACCCAGATGCCCCACATCATTAGTTTTTGATGTAGTGTCCAGCAATTCATTAATTTTGTATAACACCCAGTGTTCATCACAATGAGTGCCTTCCTTAATACCCATTAGGTGGCTACACCATCCCTCCAGCGCCCTTCCTTCTGTAACCCTCAGTTGGTTTCCCAGAGTCCAGAGTCTCTCATGGTTCCTTTGTGGTCTTTTAAAACATCTCTGAACTCCTGGAGACTGTAAGAGGAAACTGTAACCTTCAAGAGACCAAACTGTGATGAAACAAGAGACTCCCTTGTAGTTTCCAGAAGCCACATTCTGATAGGTCAAGCATTCCTGTAAGAACACCCAATTGTGATAGTTTTGCCACCAGGAAGAGTCTGAGAGAGCACTTTATCCAAAGATTTTCAAACATGTATTAGGGACAGAATCTTTTCCCAATCAACTTCATGCCATGAAATAGATAAAAATCCTATCTCTTATCTACCAAGGTAATCTGTCCTCCACAGAATACATTTAGAAAACTGAGGATAACCACTTTATTCAACTAACAGAAGGGGCAGAGGATATAATTTCATATATTGAATGGCCAAGTAATTACTAGAATGTAGACCTCTGGCTTCCTACTGCCATGTCCTTATCTTTTCAGATTGTCCTCCAATGCCTTTCTGTTTTGGGTTTATCCCTTCTTTCCTTCTCCTCTTCCCCCCCTCCCCGTACAACTGAGACTGTCAAATAGGAAGTAAATATGTCATATTCCACAGTATATGAGAAAGAATAGAGAATGAGAGTTTATGGATAACCTGTGGCTCAAAATGAAAGCTAACCAACCAACAAACCACCTTCTTGACATATATAGCCCACAAGATGGGACTTAGAAAAAAGGAATTACAATTTTTCCTTGCAACAACACTGTTTTTTACCACTTTTTCACTCTTGAGTGCTCTTAAAAAGAACTGCCTTCATTTGTTTACTCAAGAGAGTAGATTATATTTAGCAATTTGATTCCTGATGTTCTCTTCGTTGTCATGAGTTCTTTAAAGTCATGGTTTCCATATGTAACACCTCTTCCTGCTTAGCATAGTAAAATCGATAAATGTTGCTGACTAACAGGTTGATCAGTAACAGTTAAAAAACAGGAAATAAGTAGCTGTAGGCAGACATTTCAAACATAAGTAATTTAGTCTCCATTGCATAAGCTTCACACAGGCAGACATCCAAAGAAAAGGGACTTGCAATATATAGACCAGAAGTCTCAGTTTATTGTTTTATGAATAAGTTTTTAAAGATATATACACACACATATGTGTGTGTATATATATATATATATATACATTCTCATCTCTCACACTGAATCAAATACAAAATCACAAAAATAAAAGAATACTCAAACTCAACATACTAATGTTCGCAAAACTTCATGCACTCATGCTCAATAAAAGAATCCCTCTTCCCCTTACACAATCACATACATATATATCACCTTTTGGTGGGGAGCAATCTTGAGCTTCTGGCACATTTTTCCTTACAATCTCCCTCCCCATTCCCTCCCGCTCCCCATTCCCAGTACCTAGCAATAGATAACAATCAGGATAGAAATCTCCAAGTAGAGAAAATATAAATGCTGGATGGCAGATGAGGCAGATATGCAAAAGCTTCTTTAAGTAAGGTGAGGCAAATTCTATTCTTTTTTGTTGTTTTTTACCTTAGGCAGGGAGGCTTCCTCAGCACTGATCTGAAGTCAGATGTTGGTTCAAACATCTCTTTCACAGTGAAGACCCACATAACCCCTGAATGAGGCCCCACAGATTAACCTGTGCTATTTTTCATGATCCTTGGTATTCCCACACTCCAAACTTTCTTAATAAAGAGAATTTTATATTTACCTGCTTGAAAGTTAAATATTTTCCTATCTCTTAAAGAGAGCTTTCATTTTTTGTAAGTTGAGTTTTGGAATAGGTACAGACAGACAACACCAGAGAGGGGGAAATTAAAAAGGAGAGGGAATAAAAAGACAAGAGGCAGGTAGGCTGGTTCTTCATGGAAAGTGTCTGGTAGAGTAGACTACATAGATGGAGAGTAGGAAGCTTAGAGGAGCTAGGAGTTGTGAGAAAATACAAAAAAAAAAAAAAGGATATAGACAAAAAACCCCAAAATTTTTCAATACAAACTTTTGGGTTTTTTGGTAATGTTCTGAAAGGAATGTAAGTAAAGATTGGTATCAGTTTTCAACTATTTTTGAATTTTATTTTTTTTGGTAATGTTCTGAAAGAAATGTGAGTAAAGATTGGTATCAATTTTCAACTACTTTGAACACCATTGTTTCTTCTGAGAAGTCAACTGTTAATCTTATTTTCATTCACTTATCAGTGGTCAATGATACATTATTTTTCTCTTGCTGCTTTCAAGAACTTTTCTTTGATTTTCAGCATGTTTATTGTGATGTGTCTTTTTTTTTTGCCTCTATTATTATGTTACACTAGTCACCATACAGTACTTTACTAGTTTTTGATGTAGTGTTCCATGATTCATTGTTTGCATGTAGCACCCAGTGCTCCTTGCAATACATGCCCTCCTTAATACTTATCACTGGGCTAACCCATCCCCCCATCTTCCTCCCCTCTGAAACCCTCAGTTTGTTTCCCAGAGTCCATAGTCTTTCATGGTTCATATCCCCTCTGATTTCCTCTCCTTCATTTTTCCCTTCCTTCTTCTAATGTCCTCCATGCTACTCCTTATATTCCACATATGAGTAAAACCATATGATAATTGTCTTTCTCTGCTTGACTTATTTCACTAAGCATAATCCCCTCCAGTTCCATCCATGTCGATGCAAATGGTGGGTATTCATCCTTTCTGATGGCTGAGTAATATCCCATTTTATATATGGACAACATCTTCTTTATCCATTTGTCTGTTGAAGGGCATCTTGGCTCCTTTCACAGTTTGGCTATTGTGGACGTTGCTGCTATGAACACTGGGGTGCATATGGCCCTTCTTTTCATTAGATCTGTATTTTTGGGGTAAATATCCAGTAGTGTGATTGCTGGATCATAGGGTAGCTCTATTTTTAACATCTTGAGGAAACTTCATACTGTTTTCCAAAGTGGCTGTACCAACTTTTATTACCACCAATAGTGTAAAAGGGTTCTCCTTTCTCTACATCCTCACCATTTGTTGTTTCCTGCCTTGTTAATTTTTGCCATTCTAACTGGTATAATGTGGTATCTCAATGTGATTTTTTTTTTAATTTTATTTTATTATATTGTGTTAATCACCATACAGTACATCCCCAGATTCCGATGTAAAGTTTGATGCTTCATTAGTTGCGTATAACACCCAGTGCACCATGCAATACGTGCCCTCCCTACTACCCATCACCAGGCTATCCCCTTCCCCCACCCCCTCCCCTCTGAAGTCCTCAGTTTGCCTCAATGTGATTTTGATTTGAATTTCCCTGATGCCTAATGATGTTGAACATTCTGTCATGTGTCCGTTAGCCATTCATATGTCTTCTTTGGAGAAGTGTCCGTTCATGTCTTCTGCCCATTTTTTTTTAAAGATTTTATTTATTTATTCGACAGAGATAGAGACAGCCAGCGAGAGAGGGAACACAAGCAGGGGGAGTGGGAGAGGAAGAAACAGGCTTGTAACAGAGGAGCCTGATGTGGGGCTCGATCCCATAACGCCGGGATCACGCCCTGAGCCGAAGGCAGACGCTTAACCGCTGTGCCACTCAGGCGCCCCCTTCTGCCCATTTTTTTGACTTGATTATTTGTTTTTTAGGTGTTGAGTTTAAGAAGTTCTTTATAGACCTTGGATATCAGCCCTTTATCTGAAGTGTTGTTTGCAAATATCTCCTCCCATTCCATGGGTTGCCTTTTTGTTTTGTTGACTGTTTCCTTTGCTGTGCCAGAGCTTTTTATCTTGATGGAGTCCCAAATGTTCGTTTTCACTTTTGTTTCCCTTGCCTTTGGTGATGTGTCTTGAAAGATGTAGCTGTGGCCAATGTCAAAGAGGTTACCGCCTATGTTCTCCTCTAGGATTCTGATGGATTTCTATCTCACGTTGAGGTCTTTCATCCATTTGGAGTTTATCTTTGTGTATGGTGTAAGAGAATGGTCGAGTTTCATTCGTCTGTATAGAGCTGTCCAATTTTCCCAGCACCATTCATTGAAGAGACTGTCTTTTTTACATTGCATCTTCATTCCTGCTTTGTCAAAGTTTAGTAAACCATAGAGTTGAGGGTCCATATCTGGGCTCTCTATTCTGTTCCTTTGATCTATGTGTCTGTTTTTGTGCCAGTACCATGCTGTTTTGGTGATCACAGCTTTGTAATATCACCTGAAATCAGGCAACATGATGTCCCCAGCTATGTTTAGATGGAAGAAGTGCAGGGGACCCTATTTCAACCAGTCCCCTGAATTAAGCTGCATATCTACCAAACCATTCTGAACACCCATGAAATGAGATGTAAGAATATATATATGGAACTCTACAAACAGAATATCTCGATGGTCTTGAGATATGAACTGGGGAGCCATGATTCTGCACGCAGATATTGGAAGATAGAAAGAGGAGGGAGCCGCCATAAGCTGGTGCTGGGAAGATGAAATAACACTAGAGCACAAAAGTGTTCCATACTGGGGACCAGGCACAGACTCCCAGACGTGTAGCAGCAGGAAAAGGACTTTAGTACAGCCCCCAGATAGCATCCAAGAGCTGTGGGTGCATGCAGGCACAAACCAGGGCTTCTTGCAGTTTTAGAAGCACAAAGGGCAGAGCCATGCCTGGCCCTGGGTTCCACCACTAGGAGTGTTGCTGTGGGGCACAGAACCAAAGAGGCTGCAGTTTTTAGCAGCACAGACAGAAACGGAGACAGTATGGCCTGGAGAGCTCAGTGAAGAGCAGACTGTGATTTATCTGTTCTGAGACAGAGGTTTGGATGTGGTTACTTCTGCTCTGACTCTCGGAAGAGATATGATGTGTCTTTTTATAGGTCTCTTTACTTTTATCCTACTTGGAGTTCACTGAGTTTCCATGATAGAGAGGTTACATCTTTTAAATAACTTTGGGAACTTTTGGGAACTTTTCAGTCCTATTTCTTGAATCTTTTTTTTTTCTTTTCCTTTCTCTCTTTCCCCTCCTTTTGTTTTTTTCCATTTCATGCATGTTGGTATGATTAATGTTATACTATAATTCTTTGAGGCTCCATTGATTTTGTCTTCACCTTTTTTCCCCTCTGTTAGGTTGAATAATCTCTATTATTCCATCTTCAAAATTATTAATTCTTTCTTTTATCAGTTCAATTCTAAAGTTGAGACCCTCTGAGTTATTGTACTTTCCGACTCCAAAATTTCCATTCAGTTCTTTTTTATAATTTCTCTGTATTGATACTCTCTTATTGTTATGACATTTTCATAATACCTTCCCTTCTTTTTTCTAAGTTTCAATTCCAGTTAGTTAACATAGTGTTATATTAGTTTCAGGTGCACATTATAGTGATTCTTCCCTTACTTCTTTAATCATACTTTCCTTAGTCCTGTGAACATATTTAGAATGACTATTTCAAAATCTCTTTTCTGTTGAATCTAACATTTGACAATACTCTGGTAGTTTCTGTTTTCTGCCTTTTTTTTTTTCCTGTGAATGGGTCATACTTTTCTGTTTCTTGGAATGCCTTTTTGTGCTGTTAGAAATTGTACTTTTTAGATAACATAGCAATTCTGAGTACTTGTCCCCTCCCTCCAAGGCTAGTTATTTTCATTTGCTTCTTTATTTTTTTAGAGACTGGCTAGATTATTTTACTGAATTCTGTTTTAGAGCCACAGTGATAAACCTCTGATGTTGCTCCTCAGGGAGACACAGCTTTGTGTAGACCCACAGTCCTGCTGGAATGAGAGTGGTACTGGTAGGTTTCTTTTCCATCCTTTCCCTGATAACACCCAGCTGTTAAATCCCGCTAATTGCCATCCAAATGCTCCACTGTTTTCAATAATACTCTAGGGTATAAATTTCTATACAAACAAATGCAATCAAATTGTGACTTATTTCATGGGATGCTTTCTGAGGTAAACATTTGATATTTGTTTTGACTCTAGGAAGGCTTCCCTCAGTTTTCTTATTCTCTAGTTCTCTCCTCCAAACTAGCTAGCCAACAGTCTAGACTGTATCTTCAATAGAGCCACAAATACCCTTCTAATTGACTTTTATCAAACCCTCTACTATTTTTGAGGGACTTCTCATGTTTAAAATTCTCCATTCTCTGAAAGTGAAGTCAGTTCTGAATTTTTATGGGCTTTCTTGAATTCTTTTCATTTGCTCTTTGCCCTTAAAAGCATTTTCTGGGTCATTATATTTTCTTTTCCATAATTTTCACCATTTAAACTAAGAAGTGGTTTATGAACTACTCATGCTTTCATGCCAGAAGTCATGTCTTTCCAGTTCTATGCTTTGGTAGTTAAATTTTTTCTTAATTTTTGTAGTTTTGTCTATCCTATGAATAACAAATTTATTGAATTTTTATTTATTATAGGAAAAACTTGATTTTGGTACAAATATCTGATATGTCATTATTTTAACCAATTCTTATAAATTACATGTTTTTAAATAGCACTTGATGTTTTAGGCATACAATAAAATCATCCTAAGATAAAGTATAGTTTTACTTTTTCTTTCCCACCATTTGTTATTGTCATGTGTTGTTACATTCAGTAGTGTTTAGAAAGCAACATTAACTGATAGGATAACGGTAATCCCTGTATATTTTCTGATCATTACTGATTTTATTTTTTTAACATTTCAAATTACGTTTGGTGTTGTTTTGTTAAATATGTTTTATCTCTTCATCATTTTTAAGTGTTTCTTTCTTATTCTATCTTCATGTTAATGGCTCTCTTATTATTATGACTTATACATTTCATTAATGAAATGAATTGTGTTAATAAATTTTTTGTAATTAAATCATACTTGTATTTGTTAAAAAAGGCCTACTTGGTCAATCAATACTTAATGTATTATTCTTACGGGAACTCAACTCTGTTCATCTTCTATCCTTCCAACAATATATTCTATAGGGTGTCACAGAAATCCTTGTACTTGGAGTAAGCCAACCCTTTCTTCCAGGACCCTTTCAGCAGTCAAATGAGAATTCACCTCACATTCTCTGGGTAAGCCTGTCCTATCTCCAAAGATCTCCCCATACCTGTTACATTTACTACTCAACACTCAGGATACAGAGATGTCTTGGAAGCCACAGAGGAAGAAATGACTTCTTTGAGTTAAATGCTACTGAAGGGTCAAATAAGATGTGAACATAAAATTGATTATTGGATTTTTCTCTTTTTGATCGGGTGGTCATTTCTCAATTCTCATCTTACTTGTTATATTTGGCTTGCAAGAAACATCTGTCACCTGTTTCCTCATACCTTTGTGGCCACTCCTTCTCAGTCTTATTGTTTGTTCTTTTCTATTCACTTTAACTCAATATGGGAATGTCCTAGAATTCTAAATATACTATAAGGAAACTCATTTCCTTGGTAATATCATCTAATCCTTTGCTATAAAAGTTTATTTATTTATTTTGTTTGCTCCCAAATTTTATTATTCCGCCAGGCTTGTTACTCTGAAAACCACTATATCTTACATATATGATTTATATATCTAAATGCCTACACAGCATCACCACTGAGTATATAGTGAGTATCTCAAAATTAACAAGTCCAAATTTCACACATAATCATTGCCTTCAACCTTTTAGTTCCACATTTTAGTCCTTCCATTCACTAAGAACAAATTCTTCAAATTGTATTTTACTTCTTTCTTTCTCTTGCATCTCATATCCAATTCTTTTTTTTTCTTTTTAAATATCAGACATTTTACATGTTTGTTTTCTCTTTTCCTTAATCATGTTCACAAGGGATTTATCTGTTTTATTGGCCTTTGAAAAAAGACAACGTCTGAATTCATTTATCCTTTGGACTAGTTTGGATTTCCTATTTTATCCACTTTTTTATCACTTATATTTTTTAAATATATATTTTAATTTATTTTGTTCTTTACATAACTTTGTAGATGGATAAAAAGTTATTTTATTTTTTGCCTTTCTTGTTAATTAAGGAATTTAAAGCTGTGTGGTTTCTTCTGACTATATTTTACAATGCCCCACAGATATTTATAGAAAACGTTGTCCTTTTCATTGCTTCTGAAGTAAGCTTATGTGGCTTTTAATTTCTGTCAATATTGTCTTTGATACATGGGCTATTTAAGAGTGTAATTTTTAAGCACTTATATCCTAGTATGTTTTGTTTAGCTATTGTCTCTCTCCTTTGAAAACTCTGTTTCAGTAGAGATTTCTTTTGGCTCTTCAGAATTTCTTCCTTTAGCTATTCAACCCCATTACAAATTCTGGTATTTTTCTTCCACCATTTGTTGTTACAAACAGAGATAATCTTAAAGTGGTGAAAGGCTAGGCGTTCTCTGGCCATTTGGGCAGGCAAATATGTCATCAGTCTATGTTCACTTTCTTTAGAAGTGTCGAAGATGGGGAGGGTGCCTGACTGGCTCAGTCAGAAGAGTATGTGACTCTTGATCTCAAGGTTGTGAGTTGAGTCCCATGTTGGGTGTAGAAATTACTTAATAAAATAAAACAAAATAAAATAAAATAGATTAAATTGAGGAAAACACAAAGAAATGGAAAAACATTCCATGCTCATGGATTGGAAGAAAAATATTGTTAAAATGTCTATAGTATCCAAAGCAATCTACACATTTAATGTGATCCCTATCAAAATAACATCGACATTTTTCACAGAGCTGGAACAAATAATCCTAAAATTTTCACGGAACTAGAAAAGACCCTGAATGGCCAAAGGGATGTTGAAAAAGAAAATCAAAGGGGGTGGCATCACAATGCTGTACTTCAAGCTATATTACCAAGCTGTAATCATCAAGACATTATGGTACTAGCATAAAAACAGAGACATAGATCAATGGAACAGAATAGAGAACCCAGAAATGGACCCTCAACTCTATGATCAACTAATTTTCCACAAAGCAGGAAAGAATAACCAATGGAAAAAGGACAGTCTCTTCAACAAATGGTGTTAGGAAAATTGGACAGAGACAGGTAGAAGAATGAAACTGGACCATTTTCTTACACCATATACAAAGATAAACTCAAAATGGACGAAAGACCTAAATGTGAGCAAGGAATCCATCAAAATCCTAGAGGAGAAGACAGACAGCAACTTCTTGCCAGACATATCTCCAAAGGCAAGGGAAACAAAAGCAATAATGAACCATTGGGACGTCATCAAGATAAAAAGCTTCTGCACAGCAAAGGAAACAGTCAACAAAACTAAAAAGCGAACTACAGAATTGGAGAAGATATTTACAAATGACATATCAGACGAAGGGTTAGTATGCAAGATCTATAAAGAATTTATCAAACTCAACTCCTAAAAAATACATAATCCAGTCAAGAAATTGGCAGAGGACATGAACAGATGTTTCTCCAAAGACGACATCCACGTGGTCAACAGACATGAAAAACATGCTCCACATCACTTGGCATCAGGGAATACAAATCAAAACCACAATGAGATACCACCTCACACCAGTCAGAATGGCTAAAATTTACAAGACAGGAAGCAAGAAATGTTGGCAAGGATGTGAAGAAAGGGGAACCCTTTCACACTGTTGGTGAGGATGCAAGCTGGTACAGCCACTCTGGAAAACAGTATCAAGGTTCCTCAAGATGTTAAAAATAGAGCTATCCTACAACTTGGCAATTTACCCCAAAGATACAAATGTAGTGATCTGAAGGGGCATCTGCACTCCAATGTTTATAGCAGCAATGTCCACAATAGCCAAACTGTGGAAGGAGCCAAGATGTCTATTGACAGATGGATGGATAAAAAAGAGGTGATATATATATGTGTGTGTGTATGTGTATAAATATATATATATGTATATATATGTGTATAATATATATGTATATAAATACACACAATGGAATATCACTCAGCCATCAACAAAGATGAATACTTACAATTTATATCGACATGGATGGAACTGGAGGTATTATGCTGAATGAAATAAGTCAATCAGAGAAAGACAATTATCATATGGTTTCACTCATATGTAGAATATAAGAAACAGTGAAGAGGATCATAGGGGAAGGGAGGAAGAACAGAATGGAAAGAAATCAGAGAGGGAGACAAATCGTGAGAGAATCTTAACTGTGGGAAACAAACTGAGGGTTTCTGGAGGGGCGGTGGGTGATGGGGATAGGGGAATTGGGTGACAGGCCTTAAGGAGGGCATGTGATGTGGTGAGCAATGGGTGTTATATGCAACTGATGAATTACTGAACTCTACTGAAACTAATGATGTTGGATAATTGAATGTAAGTTTTAAAAAAAGAAAGATTAAAAAATAAAGAAGTGCCAAAGATGGAGAGAACTCAGCCTACCTATGCAGCTCTTTCTCAGCTCTGTGGGGATCAGGGAAATGGAGAACACTAATATTAGTTGTTGGTGATCTCTTCCTGAATTCCCTCCTCTATCTGGAATTCAAGCAACTGCTGGATTTCTCTCTACCCAAGGCTCTGCTATTTGCTAGAGGCCTGTATAAAATCTAGAGGAAAGAAAGTCCTCGTTTCTGGATCACAAATTTGAGGCTTTTCCCACATGTTGGCATCAGCTGCTTTTTAGCTATTTATCAAGTGATATGGCTTCTTTGTAATTCATACTGGCATTGGGAGAAAGCTGGATTCATTAATCTAGTATCTTTCTATATTTCCCTCTTCAATATTTAATAAAATTTAATTTTAGAATGTTTATAAAAGTATTCTCTGGTTTGCAAGGTGAATACAAGAATTTAGTAAACAGAGGAAAGTAGGAAATCTGAATGCCAGGTTCTCTGTAGTTTCAGCTATATTCTTTTTTTAACAATTTTTGATTGTAGTTGACACCCAATGTTACATTAGTTTCAGGTGTACAAGTTCATGATTCAACAAGTTTGTGCATTATGCTATGCTCACTGTTAGTGTAGCTACCATCTCTCACCATACAATGCTTATTATAATATCACTGTCTGTGTTCCTTATGTTATGCCTTTTATCCCCATGACTTATTCATTCCATAACTAGAAACCTCTATCTCCTACTCCCTTTCACCCATTTTGCCCACCCCCCACCCTTCTTCCCTCTGGCAACCATCAGCTTGTTCTTTGTGTTTACAGGTCTGACTCTACTTTTTGTTTATTCATTTGTGGGATTTTTTGTTTGTTTTTGTTTTTTATATTCTTCTTTTTTAAAGATTTTATTTATTTATTTGACAGAGAGAGAGACAGCCATCAAGAGAGGGAACACAGGCAGGGAAAGTGGGAGAAGAAGAAGCAGGCTCCCAGCGGAGAAGCCTGATGTGGGGCTCGATCCCAGGACTCCGGGATCACGGCCTGAGCTGAAGGCAGACACTTAATGACTGAGCCACCCAGGCGCCCCTGTTTTTTATATTCTGCATATGAATGAAATCATATGTTATTTATCTTTCTTGGTCTGACTTATTTCAGCTATATTCTCTTTTTTTATGATTTTTTATTATATTATGTTAGCCACCATACAGTACATCCTCGGTTTCCGATGTAAAGTTCGATGATTATTAGTTGCGTATAACACCCAGTGCACCATGCAATATGCGCCCTCCTTATTACCCGTCACCAGTCTATCCCATTCCCCCACCCCCCTCCCCTCTGAGGTCCTCAGTTTGTTTCTCATAGTCCATAGTCTCTCATGGTTCATTCCCCCTTCTGATTACCCCCCCTTTCTTTATCCCTTTCTTCAGCTATATTCTTAACTGGCACTTGTCCTTAGATCTAATTTTGCTTAGCTCCCAGTTTACACAGCTTGTATCCTCTGTTGCAACCTCAAACGCAACAAGCGAGCTCAGAAGACAAATTTCAGTGCAACCACACTGAAGATACTCCACTCCAAAAGTGTCAACATTTCTCATACCTCAATACTGATATTTCTGTTTCCTACCTCATAACTGAATATGAGCCATTCATGATTTTGAACACATGAGTAACATGATCAGGATTGTAATGGAATTACAACTGACATGCTTCAGCCTTGCCCCTACACTTAACTGATCTCCTAAACAAACCTTGCATCATGCTGCTGTCAGTGTGTTTTCCTGAAATGTTAACCTAATCATGTCACTTTCCAGTTCAAGACCCTAAAATCCTTCCTCACAGTTTTCTAATTCTTTAGTTGTCATAAAAGGCGGTTATCTGATTTCTTTGCTTAACTCCCTAGTGCTATCTTTGAATGCTAGAATTTTCCATTTACATTCTGCTCATTGAACAGTATTTCTCTCAACGTAGTGAGAACATTTCTGTTTACCCTGAGGACAGAGATTATGTTTAGTCTCTGCATTTTATATATCCAGCACCAAACTTGATAAATGCTTGATGTTCCATGAATGTATATTGAATGAATGAATGGACAGATGGATGATAGATGATAGATAGATAGATAGATAGATAGATAGATAGATAGATAGATAATAGATGATAGATAGATAGATGATAGATAGACAGATGATAGATGATAGATAGATAGATGGATTTTTTTTAAGTCTTAACGAAAATTATCCTTATGGTAGTGCAATGCTTAGATGTGCTCATCTGGATAATGCTTGATTTTGAAGAAACTAAATTTTCTTAAACTTATTTCTTCTGGAAATTTCCAGAGTACAAAATATTGTGTTAAGTACAATAAAAGAAGACAATCTGTACAAAGTTCTGTCTTCCTGACCACCTCTCTCAACAGTCTCATTTCTTTTTAGGTAAGTCAACATGTCACTGAGGTGCTGATATTATTCTTTACATTCCTGTGAATACAAAGGCATGCAAATGAATTCACTCAATGAATCCTCATGAAGTGCTTACTTAGATTAAACATGTTCATGGAAAAGTAGAATGTAATATAGGTAGAAAAGGCCTTAGATACTCAGTTTTTTATTCTCCCAACTTCCTGCATCACCAAAATTCAATTCACCCTGGTAGCCTATAGTAATTCAAATTTAAAGAAAAGACTATTGTATGTTTTGCTTAGTAATCCATTCTATTGCTTACTAATCAGATCATCCTTAATCCAGTGATTTTAATCTACTGATACATGCTAAGTCATGAATGATCCTTGAAGATGTTAAGTGAAAGAAGCTAGACACAAAAGACTACATATTATATAATTCCATTTATATCAAATTTCTAGAATAGACAGATCCATAGGGACAGAATGTAAATCAACAGGTTCTAGGGGCTGAGGGAAAAGGAAAGTGAAAAATGATTGCTAGTGGTTATGAGATTTCTTTTGGGGAAATGTAAATGTTCTGAATTAAGATTGCAGTGATGGTTGCACAATCTATACTAAAACTCACTGAATTGTACACTTTAAAATAGTTAATTTTGTTGTCTTAATATATCTCAATTTAAAATTCACATGCATATAAAAATAAATAAAGGAACAAACACTAACTTTTAGAAAACAGCTAAAGAAATAGTGCTATAGTCATGCAATGGAATGCTATTTACAACTGTAAAGGAACAAGCCAAGTTCTATAAGGAATTTAAGCAATAAGATGAATCTCAAAAAGATTATCTTGGGGAAAAGAAGCCAGAACAAGAGTACATTCTGTATGATTACATTTCATATTGTGTTTCAGTTTAAGCAAACTGTGGATATAGACATTAGATAAGAGTTACCTGGAGTAGTGGCAGGAGAATTGACGGAGAAGGGGCATGAGGGAACTTTACTTTCTTCATTGACAGTAATATTCTCTAGCATGATTAGGGTGGTATTTATATAGATGTACACATTTTTCAAAACTCATCAAAGTGTACATGTAATATCTGTGTGTTTTATTATTTGTAAATGACAAGCCATTAAAGTTAATTTATAAAAAGAAAAAAAAAGTTGCTAAGAAATGGTGAGGGTACTACTGACGGATTTTAAAAAGTCTGAAAAATCTAATGTTGGTGGTTATCATACCAAACTGATTAGTTTACTGAAGAGTCTTTGGATGGGAGGAAGTCATTATTAAATTATGGTCAAATGGCCACAAGGAAATTCAGAAAAAGCCGTGGGGCCTGTCCTTTAGCTTTTGTTAAGATAATGATACAGTGATATTTGGGTTGAGTCAAGGCTGTCCCTTTACTTATATGTAAAATCTCTATAGAATATCAGTCTATAAAGCTTGAGCAATTAACAAGGTACAGCGCTGTCATTCTTCATTATGATGTCTTTTTGGGACTTTTTCCTCTTAAGGTCTCAGCCATATTTATTCTGATGGTATCTGCTGTGTGTGTGTGTGTGTGTGTGTGTGTGTGTGTGTGTGTGTGATATATACATATCCTAGCAGGAATGATGGAATTGATTTATTCACTTACCTCTGGAATAGAGATGAAAGAAGTATCAATTACTGTTGCAAAAAAAAAATGTCACATACATGTATTGTATACATACTATACGTTCAACATTTTAGCTATGTTCTAGTTTAATCTTCAAAACATCCCTAAGAGATGAGTATCTATTTAACTTGTTATAAAATATTTGAAATAAAACACACATTCTTAAAAATTACATTCTGTCACTCCCTATGGCACAGCTGAGGTTCAGAGAAGTTATGTAACTTGTCAAAGGACACTAGTAAGTAGCAGAGCTCGTATTCAGTCTCAGTTCTTTTGGACTCCAAACTGGTGTCCTTACCAGTACATCAGATTCCTTTCCAATTAAGGGTTTCTTCTCAAGGAGAAGAAAAGTGCCGAGGTCTAGAGAAGGCAAGTGGCTTGCACAAATTCATGTAAAATACTACTATAAATTGCTGAGCTAGAATATCAACTCCCTGCCTGCTGATTTCAGTCCAGTGTTGTTTCCACCAAAGCCTAACCAGCAGCTGGGTACTGAGTTACAACAGCTGCCTTTATTACTTCTTGAGTCTGGTATGTTCTTCTAATGTTTTCCCATGCCTAGATGTCTGCTAATTCTGCAGCCATAGCTCTATGTTGCCTTGTTGGTGCAGCCTTTCTGGGATTACAGGCCTGCCTTTGTGTATCAGCTAACCCTAGGAGCTTTTCCAAAACCAAAAGAAATAATAGAAGAAAAGGCTAAATACACTAATTTTATCTTTCTTCTCTTGAAAATGAAACAAATAGATGTCTGTAATGAGAACAAACACTCAAAAATAAAAGACTTGTCAGGGAGATGGATGCTTCCTTCAGAGCAACTTGTAAATATGGATCTATATTTGCTATGACTCAGAAGCTAGTTTTTCTAAAAGAATTGGAAATTGAGTTCATCCCTCAACATATTTTTACTAACTCTGATCCAGCCTAGAGAAGAGAGTCAAATTTTAGTGTTCTCTGTCACTTGAAGTTTTTGTGAAGATTAGCTTAGATGATGCAGGTCAAGGATTAGAACATTGCATATGTCTAATAAATCCTCAATAAATATTAGAAATAATGGTGATAACAAGGAATATGATGGCAGTGTAGTGGTCTTCTTGTATTTATTCACTTATTTTTTTAAATTATTTATTTATTTGAGAGAGAGAAAAAGTGCCAGTAAGCATGAGCAGGGGGAGGGGCAGAGGGAGAGGGAGAAGCAGACTTCCCACTGAGTAGGGAGCCTGACATGGGGCTAAATCCCAGGACCCTGGGATCAGGACCTGAGCCAAAGGCAGATGCTTAACTGACTGAGCCACACAGGCTCTCCAAGGTCTTCTTAAAGAATTCATGGAGGAGTCTTCAAGAATTAAAGACTGGAAAAGGAAATCACATAGGTGAAGTTTTGAATATGGAAACATGTTGGTCATTTGAGAGCTATTTTCTCTGTGGGTAATTTAAAATGAATTGCCTTTCTCTGAATCTGGCATTTCCTGTAAGGAGTAGTGAGTTAAGAGGAACAGGGGATGTAGAAGGGAGTAGAAGAAAGAGTGATGGAAGGAGTTACCAATGAACCACTGTATTTAATACATAAATAAGGAAGCAATTTTAGTTAATGAGCCATATGAAAGTTTTCTTTGGTTTATAAGAATAAAATAATTTAATGGAAAGAAGGCATATAGGAAATCTGAACAACTGGCACTCTCTAGTCTGAGCTATATTCCTACTTGGCACATATCTTTAGATTTTAGTTTCCTAATTGGTAGGATTCTACAATATTTATGAGAAAAGGGTGAGGGACAGTCAAAATACATAAAAATGATTAAGAGGTACAAACTTCCAGTTATAAACTAAATAAGTCTTAAGGATTAAAAATATAGCATAGGGAATGTAGTCAGTAATATTGAATTCACTTTGTGTGGTGACTGATTGTAACTATACTTATCATGGTAAGCATTTCATAATGTACAGAATTGTTGAATAATTATTGTACACCCGAAACTAATATGTCAACTATACTTCAATTAAAAAGAAAATAAAAGAAAATAAACCTTTGTGCTCTAAGAATAAAATAATCATATGGAAACATTTGACTATGATAGGATGTTCAAGGTATTTATGAAACTGTATTATATAACATATCTCGCAGTAAACAAAGCTCAACTTAGCCTTGTTTCAAAAAATAGAATGCTTACCCAGGCGATCCAATTTAGGTATCAAAATTTTTGATAACAAAAACAGGGGAAGCCTGTCTAGTTGAGATATTGATGTAAAGCAGGATTTGGAGAATTTGAATCAGGACTTTAAATAGAATAGAAAAAAAATTAGCTCTCACTATCCTATAATATGTTGCATTTTCATTTTAATTAAGTTAAAAACATTTCCTAGTTTCCCTTGGGACTTCCTATTTGATCTATAGAGTATTTGGAGGAGTGTGGTTTAATTTCAAATTATTTGTAGTTATTCTAGGTATCTTTCTATTATTAATTTCTAGTAAGTTTATTGTGATTGGAGAACATTCCTTGCATGGCATCTATTATTTTATTTTTTTGATATCTCTTATTTTAAATGTGTTTTATGGACAGGAATGTGGAATATTTTAGTGAGTGTTCCATGTACTTTTGAAAAGAAGTTGTTATATACTGTTGGTGAAATGGTCTATAAATGTCAGTATCTCCATTTGGTTCATGGTGTTGCTCAATTCTTTTGTGCTTCATGACTTTCTGTTTATTCTATCAATTACTGAGTGAGGAATGGTAGAAGTCTCCAAAGAAAACTTGGATTTCTCTATTTTTCCTTGCAGTTCTATTGACTTTTGTTTCTCAGGTACACATAAATTTATTTTGGTTTTGTCCTTAGGTGTACATAAAATTAGGATTATCATAACTTCTTGCTGAATTGATACATTATCTATATATAATATTCCTGTTTACTTCAAGTAATTTTCTTATCCTAAAATCTATTTTGATATTAATATGGTCACTCCATCTGTGATAGGTAGAATTCCCTCTAATGTCCCACATTCTTGTATAATGTCCTGCCCTGGAGTGGACCAGCAGACATGACGGAATTATGTTATATGGCAAAGGTGAGGCATTTTGCACATGTAATTAAGGTCCTCAATTGGCTTGACTTTGGGTTCTTCAAGAAGGTGATTATCCTGAGTAGGTCTGACTTAATCAGACAAACCCTTCAAAAGAAAAGGAGGGGGAGGAAGAGGAGGAGGAGAAAGAGGATGAGAAGAATAAAGAGAAGAGAGAGAAGGAAGAGGTGGAGGAGGGTGCTTTACTACTGGGCTTCAAGGAAAAAAATACCCTGTTGTAGAGACAGGTTCAAAGAAGGCAGGAAATTGTGAGTGGCCTCTTGGAGCTGAGGGCCTAAATCCTACAACCACAAGGAACTGAAATCTGCCAACAGCTAGTGATCCTGGAAGAGAATCCCAAACCTCAGATGAGATTGAAACCCTGGAATCTTATTTCAGCTTACTGAGTCCCTCAGCACAGGATTCAGCTAACATATTTGGATTTCTGACCCACAGACCCTGTGATATAATAAATTTGTTTTTGCTTTAAACCAAGAAATTCATAGAAGAAACTGCAGAGACTGAACTGATGTGTTTTTTCCTGGGGCACTTCTCTCTTCCCTGTCCTTGTCCATCATTTCTTCCTTGTTTGTGGGGAACGAAGATGGTTCTATAGAGAGGAGTACAGTGCACATGAACAGAGGCCATCTTTTCAAAGCTTGCTATAGTGAAGGAATCTGTTCTGTTCAAACTTGTTATAGCAAGGAATTCCATGACCATCGCTTGCCCGTGGCAGACTTCAATGCAGGCAGGGGAATGGGGAAACTTTATAATGAAAACAAGGGAAAGCTTCAAGTGTGCTCTAGCTGGTGGTTGTTGGCATTGAGAAGCTGGAACCAGGCTAACTAGATGGAGGGACTTCTTCTGTGATTGGTTTGGGGGCAAATTTGGCTTTCTGCAGTTGTTCCTGAGTTTGAAGGGGGTGAAGGGATAAAGGCTACAACAATAGAATTATAACCCCAATCATGGAAATGGTGTAGGAGTTGCCACTGTGGGGTCATAGACTGGAGTTCTCTGTATAAGTCTTCTAACCATCAGAGAGATTAGTCTTTTAACACCAGGTAGATAAATGTTATCTCTCTATGGCAGTTGGGAAAAGGTGGTGGACTTGGGACGCACTTGGCAGTCTTCCAAAATGACAACAGGCACCCTTTTTATAAAAAAAAAAGTCATAGTATTTTTCATATATATATATATATATATGTGTATATATATATATATATATATATAAAATCTCTATATATTTTATTTATTTATTTTTATATGTTCAGTTAGCCAACATATAGTAAGTATATCATTAGTTTCTGATGTAGTGTTCAACAATTCATTAGTTGTATATAACACCCAGTGCACATCACAACACATGCCTTCCTTAATAGTGCTTTTCTAAAGAAGAACTCTGTTGGTTAAAAGTAAGACATCTGCCTCATCTCCTTGTTTAAGTGCTAGGTAGTTGGAATTGACATTATTTTCTGTTATACACATGAAAGAATAATATGAACCCATATAATTCAAAGAGAATTCAAAACAAATCCTTTAGCAATCAGGTCCCAAATTCAAATGAGTCAATTTACTGTACTCCTCCACATTCCTGAAACAAATCCTAATTTCTCTCAAAATAAAAGTCAAGAACTTCATGATGGCCAACAAGGCTCTATATGATCTACCTGTGTCACCTCTCTGACCTCGTGTCTTTCAGCTCTCCCACTCTTAGTCTGTTCCAGACATACTCACCTCCTGCTATTCCTAAATAGGCCAGACATTCTCCCACCTCACAGCTTTTCACTGACTGTTCCCTCTCCCCTTCCCACAGATACCCACATGGCTGACTCCTACAGTCTTTGCCCCCATGTCATGTTCACCATGAGCATTGCTTTGACTGGTCAATTGATGAATTCATTTACCTAAAACAATCTCCTCTTTTATAACCTTCTAATATGCTATATAATTTACTTATTTATTTTGTTTGCTATATGTTTTCTATCTTCCCATCTTCTACCAGAATGAAATTTCCATGAGGCAGAAATCTAAGTCTATTTTATTCACTAATGTATACCAAGGGCTCAGAAGGGTACCTAGCCAATAACAAGCACCTCAATAAATCATTGTTGGAATGAGATGAGGTCCCAAATTCAGGATCTTTTTTATGATACCACAGCTGCTTCATTAATAGTAATGAGGATGATAGTAATATGGATCATTATAATGCATGCATAATAACTGCAGTTTATAACATGTTTTCACACAAATAGTCTAAGTAGGTCAGAAATTGCATAGCTTTGCTCTGCTAGGTTTATATTTAAAATGCAAACTATCTAACTGGAACATCAAGTGTTAATGGAGCAGAGCCTATTATAAACAGTAACAAGCTATAAACTGTGAAGCTACAAAATCAGTAGCAACACTTTCATTCTTGGGAATTTTAGATACATTAGGAACCTGTAATTACTGACTCCATCTGCCTACTCTGTCTTGAGCTTAATTATGTATTTCAGAAGGAACGTTTCTCATGTTTTCATTTTTTGTATATATAAATATTTAGCTACATCCCTTATCATTTTCTGCCTCTCTTTCCCTCTGCTTTTGCCATTTACAATCTCCCGAGCTATTTTTACTTCCAAATTGCAATGTCTTTCCTCAGAATCAACATGAGAGAGATTGGAGCCAAGAAATTTAGTTCTGCCAATGTCTCCATAGCATCTCTGAAGAGGGGTTATCAAGCCCCAAACACGAACTTACAGATGGTGGTGGGGGGAGGGCCAAGGGCAGCTCTAGTATCTTTTCCAAATCTACGTGTTCAAAATATTAACATAATCTCTAAAATCAGTAAGGTACAGGATCTTCCAGAGGATATGGGGACATAAAATAGGAAAACAATGACTTCAATAGTGTTTATATCAGGATTTAGAACAGCTTTTAAAATATGAATGTGGCTCTCTAAAAGGAGAATACAGCAGGCACTGTTGCCTAGAATTATTTGAACACTAAGAACAAATTTGGGGGGATGGAACACACCTATTAGCATTTCCCCCAACAGTATTTTAGAAACTGACGATCTACTGAAAATCATTTTCTTTAATGAAGTAAGCACACTGAAATATTAGTTGGTATTGGCTGGATCTTTAGTAATTTCAATATTCTTTCCACTTCAGTGAAACATTAGAGAACCACAAATTCAGTGGTTCTGTGGCAAGAAAATACACAGTGAAATAAACTTTTATCTCATTCTTCTTTGTGGAAGAGGGAGAACAAAATGAAAAAGTGCTTTTATTTTTCATTCCCTCCCATTTTGATCCTCCAGGTCAGCTAAGCCTTTCTGCCTTATCACTTTAAATTCTTCTTTACACACCCCTTGCCTGCCTCCACAATTGTACTGAAGAAAAACTCCACCCATGTCTGTGTTTAGAAGTTTCACACCAAAAGACGGAGTTGTCCCTGAAGGCAGGGGAGTGCGGCAGTGCTTGGACATGAAAAAGAGTCGTCTAGTTCAGGAGGAGAAACTAGCTGCTGGACATCTGAAAAGTCTGGACTGTTGATCAGTTTTGTCTGGGGAGGGCAGTATTAGGTGATGGAGCTGTATACCTGCTTATAGTCCCTGCCCCAATGGGAAGGCATAGCTGGTCATGTCTTGTAAGGCGTGGGGAAGCCATACCTTACCGTATGATGGAAGAAATAGTCCTTACCCTCCCTAGTGGGTCAAGGATAGCAGGAAGTAGCCTTAAGTCTGGATCAGAAAGAAACAGCCATTGTTCACCTTCAGGACAAGAAAATTCATATTTAACCAGACTAAAACACCACTAATTTCTATTTGATTTTTAATATAAATAAATTTCAGCACTACCTACAATGACCCTTAAAATCTTATGCATTGTTTCTAATATCACTTGTAAGAAGAGACTAAATTGGAATTCTAGGACAGGGTAATAAGGATTATATCAACAGCAGGAGTGAGATTCCTACTGGCTCCCACAATGGGGACATTAGTTACTTGGGACTCCAATGGCATTAAGTCAGCATGTCTTCTAGACAACATGCAATAGAGTGTAAAAGGACACTGTGGAGAACTGGGTGTGGAAAAGGTGTGTGTGTGTGTGTGTGTGTGTGTGTGTGTGTGTGTGGAGGGGGGAGGGTGCAGGGGTGGTGGTGTTGAACCAGTGACTGGAATGCTGGTGGCAGCAGGGTAATGGCTTTTGAAAGGAGTACAATAGTATATAATTTTTTAATTATTTTTTTAATTTTTTAAAAATATTTTATTTATTTATTTGACAGAGATAGAGACAGCCAGCGAGAGAGGGAACATAAGCAGGGGGAGTGCGAGAGGAAGAAGCAGGCTCATAGCGGAGGAGCCTGATGTGGGGCTCGATCCCATAATGCCAGGATCATGCCCTGAGCCGAAGGCAGACGCTTAACCGCTGTGCCACCCAGGAGCCCCATAATTTTTTTAATATATTGATTATATATTACTTGGATAATCATATATTCTGTACCACATTTGTGTTTAATTTTTATTTGGTATATTGTGATTTGAATACATTTTCTAAACAATGGATTTATCTTACAATTTGGAGCTAGGAAAGCTATTTGCTTAAGTTAAAAATGTTGGGCCTGGACCCTTACAAAATTCTTGGTCATTATTGGTCTACTTCTGAATGGACTGGGAGTGGGGTAACAAGGAGTATGTTGCCCCACCCCCTCTACCCTTTTTGCAGAACAGGAATCAACTCAGGTTAAATAACTGAAGTCTATGAGTTAATCCATCTCTGAACAAATATTCAGATTCACATGTCCCAAGTTCTCCTTTACAGTAGTGGCTCCTGTCCCCTTCATTATCATAGATCAGCTAGGAGCTTGTCACAAAATACCAATACCTTATACATAGCCCTAGAGACTCTGATGCCGTAGGGTCTGGCCCTGAGTGGCTATGACATGCAAACACTCAGGTATTTGTGCTGATTCGGATTTGTGAATCACTGCTTTACCTTCACTGTCACTGAAAAGGGAGAAACAGCATCATTTTAGGCAGAGCATGGTAGGATCAGGAAAATAAACAATAGAAAAGAAAGCCTAAGCAGAGTGACTGTACTCAGGGATATAAAGTCATTCCTAGAAGAACTGGGAATTTCTAAACGGAGGAAGTCAGTCCTGAACAGCAGTTTAAGGCAAGGACTCAGGGACAGAGGAACATTGTTCCTCAAACTGGTGAACAAATGATGGTGGGGATTGGGGCAGTCCAAAAGAACACATCTGTTTATTAGAACAGAGGGTATGAGGAGGGTATGATTTAATTAGACTGATTCTTAAGTCACCAGCAGAGATAGCACCACCATTCATTTATCCATTTACACATTTCACAGATTCTTTGATCCTACAAATATTAGCTGAACACCTAATATGTGTTAGGTTCACTGCTGCATACTCTATTACCCCAAAGAGATGTGATATCTGGCTTGTGGGGGTTACAGAAGAGTGGAGGTGTTATCACTGAACCACTCATGATAAGTGCAAGGAGAGAAATGAACTGGGAGCTGTGATGGAGGATAATAGGGTGGGGATAGGGCTAATGAACATTAGAAAGAGGAGGCAGGGAAAGACTGACAATGACCTACTTTAGCTGCAGTGGCAAAGGGAAGGAGGCTACTCTCTTCAATGTGCAAGAGCATGGTGCTAAATCACAAGAAACAGTTTTCTAATCTAACACAGCAATCAGAAAACAACTCTTGCAAGAAAAAAAATGGATTTTTTTTCAAACTATTTTATAATGTAAAATATACTCACATAACATCAATGAGTGATCACTACCAAGCTGGACCCCTGCAAATGTGCTTCTCTATGTGATTCTGGGACTGTGTAGTCACAAATAAATCCACATTGCAATGTCTTGTAGGGAGTTTGAGCTCAAAGTCTATGACTGGGACACAGGTATAAAAGCCAAAACTGAAAAGTACTGATGGCCAAATCATTTCTGTAAAATCTCCTTAATTCTGTTTTTTTCCCCAAGTACACTGAACCTAAGGGAGAAGTCTGAACCAGTCATTTCAGATGGTGATACAAAATAGGTTTTACCTTAACTGCCAATACTCTGATGAGAGTGCCCCCTGGGAATAATGTGGTTAGTAGTAATATTGAGGCTCTAACCGGACTCAGTAGCAGAGCACAGGCACAATAGAGAAAGAACAGTAACAGAGATCAAGTCCAGGTATCCATTTTTTAGCATTTGTTTTCAAATCAGCGGTGAGACCCAGAGGAAAGGGCATGAGTTTAGTAGGAAGAAAGTTTAGAAACCCCAGACAGCTCTGTGAGCCAGGTCTTTCTAGTTCTGTGATCTTGGTTACTTTATACTATGGGCCTCAATGTCCTCATTTGTAAATGGGAAACATAGCCCACCTCACAGGCTTTTTAAGTGGTTAAAACGGGATAATTACTGTGCTTTTTTTGCAAATTCTCAAGAGCTAAGAAAATGTTAGAGTAACTAACATATCAGCTGAGGTTACCTACCCACTTAAAGTAAGATGAAATTGGCTCCAAAGCCAATTCTACATCCTATGGAAAATCTAACACTCCAAGATTTCTTCACATTCTGAAACATTGTATTTCTCCTTATCTGTTCTGGCTCTGATTTCTGACTTCTGTGTCCTGCATCTGTTCCTCTGTTTCTGCATTCTCATTGACTCAGATATCAAAAACAGCCTCAATCTCTTAAACACTTTCCCCACAAATTCATCTCATGTGAGGCAGGGATGCACTGGGAACTTTTCCCAGAGGTTTGAGGGTACAAATAAGAGCTTACATGACTCTAAGTTTACCTGATGCATAGTAAATAATTTGAATATAAGATTCAAGAGATCTTAAAAATCCCTTTGTCCACTCCTGCCAATTTAGTCTCTATGATCCTACCCATTCCATGATCCTACCCCCTCCTTTCTATTATTTCCCCTACAACTAAATGCGTATTTCTTGGGATATTTTTATTTTCCACTCACTTCCTCCCTTGTAATCTTCTTGTCAGAATATTGAGGAGAAGCTTCAGGCATATGGAAGGGTTAAGATCTTAGGTATTCCTTGGACATCTAGGGAGTCCTCTTTCAGATTTCTTTGGTTAAATAAACCCTAGAATATTATATGCAAAAATTTGCGTGTAGGAGCATCTATTTGTTCTTGAGAAGAGAATCTGTAGCTTTTATAGGATTCTCAAATGATTTTCTGGTCCAAAGAATTTTAGTACTATGGTTGTACAGCTTTTTCTTCTTCCCCTCCCTCCCTCTTTTCTTTCATTTTCTTTTCTTTTCTTTTTTTTCCCTTTTTCTTTTTTCTTCTTTCTTTCTTTCTTTTTCTTTCTTTCTTTTTCTTTTTCTCTTAACTGTGTTACTTAGCAGCAGGAAATCACTACAAAGCCTTATTTAAGAGAGAGAAATTGAGGCAAATAACCCTGTAACATGCATCGGAAGTAAGCCTCACTCAAGTAAATGTAAGGCTGATATACAATTATTTGTGTTAATAAAAAAGATAAAATAAAGCATGAATATAGTAAACTAGAAATAAATGTTGTTTCACCAAATGATTCACCTTAGGATTTATTTAAATAATTATTTTGTTTTTTCAAAAAACATTTATTTGTGGATTTTCTTAGTCTGTTTGGGCTACATTTGCCAGGTACCATAGACTAGATAGCTTATAAACAACAGAAAATTATTATTATTATTTTTTTACAGTTCTGGAGGCTGGAAGTACAATATCAAGGTGCTGGCAATTTCAGTGTCTGGTGAGAGCCCTCTTCCTGGTTCCTGGATGAGCATGTTTTTGCTGTGTCTTTCGATGGCAGAAGGGGTGAGTTGCTCTATTGAGCTCTTATTATAAAAGTACTGATTGCATTCATGAAAGCTCCTCCCTTATAACTTAATCACCTCCCAAATGCCCCCACTTCCAAATACCATCGCACTGGGGATTAAGTGTCAACATATGAATTTTGGGAGTACACAAATATTCAGTCTAAGTAATTGAAAAGTTTGAAAAGAAGGTAGAGTGTCAAAATCAGAGACATAGTTTTATAGTAACGTACCAGGTATTCACATTATTTTAAATCTAGCAGAAAGGACTGTTACATAGCACAGAACTGGGCATTTAGAGATATGAGTTATTGTGACATTGGTGAAGCTGCCTTAACTCTCTGGTTCAGGGACCACTCATCTGCAGATTGGCAAAGTACAAGAAAAGTGACAGCGCTGATGATGAAGATTTAAAATGAGGATGAAGATCAATAAGAAAAAGTTTTTCATTTACACAGGACTTTTAAACAACTTATAGAATAAGTAGTACAGTTGTGGTTCACCTGTCAAAGAAAGTGGGCACCTGTCAAAGAAAGTGGGCACCTGTCAAAGAAAGCGGGCACCTGTCAAAGAAAGTGGGCACCTGTCAAAGAAAGTGGGCACCTGTCAAAGAAAGTGGGCACCTGTCAAAGAAAGTGGGCTGTGAGGCATACAGGTGGGTACCTGGGACCCTTCACGAATGCTTCCTGCTGGTTAATCAACTCACTGTGGTCTTTCACAGTTCTTTTGGGCAGAGGCTTCCTTGCGTAGATCATGGAGCCCCTTCTGAGCTTGAATTTTTTATCTTTGGTAAACCTGTCACCCAGCATAGTAAGAACATAGATTAGCAGTTAAGAACAATTAATGACTCATGGTAGTTTTGGAGAGTATAGCTTCCTCCTTTAAGAAAAGAAGCTGTTATCTCATCAGCTGAAATTAATTCTTTGTTCTCTCCTTTCAACAGTGTCTACTAGTAATATTATGACACTCATAATACAAACAACAATCTTCATTTCTCTTACTGAAGTGTTTTAGAAAATTATTGTTACCTGGACACTGTATCAAACAGAAAAAAAAAGTGACTTGGTTTTTTTTGGGGTTTGAGCATTGCTAATTATTTTGGAGATTACATTTGTAGCACAGTACCAGGGCTAAGCTGTTCTGAGGGTTAGCAGGAGTTGTACCTGGGGAAACTGCTACACAAGGACAAGTGTTTTCTCATTGTTGAACAGTGAGGCTTACTGTGATTTAGGGACTTTTTATGGGTATAGACTGAAAGACAGACATGTGACCCTATGGAGATCGCTTCCTTCTTAAATACGCCTGTTGAGACATCTAGGAACATGATATAGAAATTGAGGGTATACATAGGGGACACAAATAAGATTCCCAAGGATTTGAAAGACAATCTGTCAGTCTCTTCTAACCACTTGTTACACTTAGAGGAAGCTACTGTAAAGTGATATTGTGAATGACCTGAGGTAGAATACTGCATTGGTCTGTTGAGATGTGCTTTAGGAAGGCCCATCCCTAACATTTACAAGGTCAAGGGCTTGAGTACAAGAAAAAAAAAAAGGCCAACATATCCTCTATCTTAATATTTGAAAGTCATAAACTAAGAACAGTTAAATAAAATGTGTTGTACCTCCTACTTCGTAGCAATACCAAACCCCAGACTGAAACCTAGAATCAAATAACTCTCTGTATTACTCAACTGTACTCCACTCTTCCTTCCCACTGTCAGCTCCATTGCACTGTGTAAAGAGCTCATCTGCCTATGTGTGGACACTCCAGCCCCCATGTTCAAAGCCCGATTCATACTCCAGCACAAACAGCCACCCCACCAGTGGTTGGGTCCACTCTTGGAAAATACACAGGCCCTAGACCATCTAAGCAGGAAATTCTTGGGTCCTAGTTACCTGAAGGTGGTCCTGAAGATTTACCCTGCAATGGAGAAGGGTCAGAAAATCAGAGTGAGTTTCACTTGCAGGCTCTGCTGTGTCTAAGCTTTGTGACATGGAGCACTTTTCTTAATTCTTATATACTCTGTTTCCTCAGCTACACGTGATAATGACGTTACTATTATAGTGTTATGATGGGTATTAAGTGCCTTGGTGTCACATAATAGCATCCCATAAATAGTAACTAAGAATTATCATCATTGATCATCATCATTAAAATGTGTGCCCCATCTACTGCTAGACACAGGTGGATTCAATGAAGAGTGAGAAAAGGTTCTCCCATGAATTCATAAGATTTAAGAATATCATGGAAGTCAGCTGAGAGAATACAATTTACACAAACTGTTGAGCATTAGTCACTAACCAAAGCCAGATAGCATGGCAGGCATCAAATCTGTCTCTTCTTCCAGGTAGTGGGAATAAGGAGTTGCAGAGATTATGCATGATCTCCACAAACAGATCAAAAATGCAGAGGAGAGGAATGAATAAGATGCTTCAGGAGTCTGGGAGCACAGAGGGAGCCCTCAGATTAGTCTAGAGATGCTGACATGTTCTTAAAGCTGAGATTTTTGAGTCACACCATACAAGATGCATAGTCAAGAGGGTTAGAGATGCAGTGCTTTGATGTGAGCTTCTCCTATGTTTTCTCTTTACACAAGTTTTACTGGTAGCTAGATGGTGATCAAGTCCTTATATTTACCCTTAAGCGGGGGCTTAGCCTAGGTATTCATATCTAAAATAATGGGGAGTATTGGATGGTCCTGGAAGTCTGTGGTCACTCTGTGGATTCAGTTATAGTAAGCCTACTGCAGTATCTAATTAAATAGGATTGCTTTCCATGTAGAGGGAATATAGCATAAGCCACACTGACTAGAACATTGGTATGAAGAACAAAGTAATAGGGGATGCCACTGGAGTCTTTTTCTGGGGAAGATTATGGGTGACAAGGAAGAGAGTTCAGAGTTCCTTAAGTTGATGTGAAAATTAGAGTTGTTGGTTGCAAATAATAGTATGCACTCTGCTTAGTAAAAACAGAAAAGGGAATTATTAGAATATTAGCTTACAGAATCTCCAGGAGTTATGACAGCTAGATATTGAACCCCGGAGCAAAATCAATGTTTAACCCCACTTTAGGTGCCATGGTGCAACTGGGATGTCCCAGATTGGAAATTGGAAGCACTGCCATTACCTTCTGTGAAGAATTGGATTCATTAAACTTTCTGCTTTCCTAAAGTTCAATGCCCTGGACACATGGCTTCCTTGGGTTATTTAGTTCTCATTCAAATTCTTGCACAAGTGAACCTTACTGGTAGAGTCTAGATCAGATTTTTTACCTTCTTCCTTAGGGAAGGCCAGACTTACAATTTGACAAATGCTAGAATAGAAGAGAGTTTTCAAAGATGCTGGTTAATCTCAAAGGAAAACATTGTTCTAGCATAGGTTAATAGAAGACAGTAAAGTCATATGGGACAAGAAAGTCATTAATCCAGATGTTTTATTTTTTTTTAATTGTCAATATAGTGAAGAGGAAATAAAAGTCTATCTGAATCTTAAGCAAAACAGAAATGATTAAACCTGGGAATTTGGGGTACTTTGAGTTGGGTGGCAGCACAGCCTAAACAAGGGCTTTAGAGTCAGAAAGAGTTGGAGTTTGAATCTTCACCCTGTCAGTTAGTGGTTGGGACATCTTAGGTGATTTCCTTATCCTCATCTTCTTCATCTGTATAACAGGGACAGTGATGAAGCCTCTGCATTGCTGTTGTGAGCACTAAATGAAATAATGCATGCAAAGTGCCTAGAGGAGAATTATCAGGAGGCATATCCTCAGCTTTATTATTCAGCACTCTGTACCTCTGAATTAGTACCAGGATGGTTTCCCATTATTGTGAACTTCAAAAGTGCTGGTCTTTGCTCCCCTCCCTTTCTTTGTGCTTTCTGTCTCTAAGGACAGCAATAAACCATGTATGGAAGCCCAATTAAGCATGCACAACTCCTGTCTGTCTTATCTTAATCCTGCCAGTAATAGAACAGTAATTGTTCGAGAAACTACAAGGGAAATTGTGAATGAGGAGAGCAGACAGTGCTCCAATTGATCTCAATTACTGTCATGAAATTGAGTCTTCTGTCCGACATCTAAATTTAATGTTTCTTTTTCCCTGAGGATCTGTCCCTCGTTGTTGCATCCCATTGTATCTGTAGTTGCCTGTCACCATCTACATTGCACTCTTCATCAGAATGATGGAATTGTTTTCATTTACCTAGTACCTCCTCTCTGTGCTGTTTGCTTCCCGATCCATGCTCTAGTCTTCTGACATTCATATCTGAATCTTCTCATTTTCTCAGGCTCAACACCCAGGAAAGAACTATGTTGTGTTCTGGCATCCAAAAATTGATTTCCATTTATGAGAAAGAAGACAATTTTTCAAAACCTAAACAAGATGAGTGTAGGCTTTGCCCAAAGGATGAAAACATACTCTGAAGTGAATTATTTCCCTTTTTTATGGGTACAATTAGGAAAGTTAATGATGGGTAATTTTCAGCATGCATATGCTTTCACTTTGCTGATTTATAAGTAGGCATAAACATAATTAGGTGTGCATATGCATGCTCACATTTAATGGGCCCTACATTCCTGCTAATTAGGAGGCTCAGCATGTTGTTGATGTGTCATTTTTCAGACTGAGGTATAGAAAGCTTTTCATATTGACTATCCCCAGGAAATTACATGGAAATGCAAGGTATATAGTTATATGAGAAATAATGGCATCTTAGGATACATTCACCATCTGTTTTTCTTCTTAAATAGATTCAATAGATTTAGAAAATGTGTCTCTCTAAAGCAGGGGTTCCTTTTTTAAGTTGTAAAGTTCTCTGTATTTAGAAATTAACAGATTTTATAGTATTTTATAACTAGATGTACATAAGAGAGCATTAAGTTTAGATGAGGTTTTATAGATGAAGTTGTCCAGGCTCAGTAAATTGAAGTGATTTCCCCAAGGTTATATAGTTATTGAGGAACCTATCAATGGCTTGCCAGAAAATGAAAAAAGAAAAAAAAAAGACAGTTTTTTGATTGTTGTATCCTCATCTCCCTAGAATCCCGGCTTTAGTGCCAGCGGGATCAGATACATAATTTGTGGGAACCAGTGCAAAATAAAAATTCAGTCTCTCTTGTTCAAATATTAGGAAAAACACATAGATGGTGACAGTCAGTATTACACTGAGCACAGAGCCTTTCTAAGCATGGGGTTCTGTGTACTGCACAGGTTACACACTTATGAAGTTGACCCTGAGTGCCAGGATTGGATGGCATAGAATGGGCCACAAGGGAATAGTGCAAGATGGCATGGAGGCAGGTGTGTGGAGAAACAATGGTGAACAGCATTTACATGAACACTGGCCAAAAGAGAGATTAATGTCACATCTTAGAAAGTTCGCTTAAATATTTTTGAACAACAGCTCAATTGCTAAGAATAAGGTTGTTGTTGTTGTTGTTATTTCTGATTAATCACTAGCCAAGGATATGTGAGTTAGGCTTGGAACAGAGCAAAATTATTCTTTCTGTTTATTGGAACTTCCGTGTTTTGGAAACACAAGCAAAGAGGTAAGGCAATAAAGGGATACAATAGCTTTAGAAGGGCTCAGTTGTAATAAAGATAATACACAATGATTGTGGGAGTATCTTATATTATATTATATTATATTATATTATATTATATTATATTGCCTACGTTAGGCAAGTGATATATAAAATACTATCCTTTCTCTTGAGGAATTCTCTGTCAAGTAGAAAAGATAATATTATAAAATTACTTTCATAAAAATTAGAAATGTTTGAGAGGTTTAGACGGTAATTTCAGAGCCTAGAGAAATGAGACAGACTAAAATGAAAGGGAGATAATTTATATTTATTGTTCCTGTATTACATGTCAAATGGTACTAGTGAGCCCTTTACAAAGCAGTCTTGTGAAATAAGTGTTATTATGTCCAGCTTAGTGATACGGGATCAGAAACCAAGAGAAATTAAGCTATTTGCTCATGACCACAGACATCGTAAACAATGGCTTTAGGATGAGATTTCAAGTATATCTGATTCCACAGGCCAGTGGTTCTCAAGTGTGGTTTCTGAACCAACAGCAGCAGCATCACTTGGGAACTGCTAGAAATGCAAATTCTTGGGCACCACCCAAACTACTGAATGTGAATATCTGGAGGTAGGGCCCAACAGTCTAACAAGCCCTTCAGGGTTACTGGTGTATTAATGGAGTTCGAGAGCTACCACTTTAGAGAGTGTTCTTTCTCTTGCCTTGTGCTGCTCTTCAAAACATTCAAGAGAACATTATGCTTAAGTTTTATAGATAACGAAACTGAGGATCAGATATACTAAATAACTGGAATAACTACATACTTGCTTCTTTCTATCCTCCCCACTAGAAAATGAGTTTTCTGACAAGAAAATTCTTTGCTGACTGATTCCCCATTGCATACTTCGTGCCTGCATGAGGCTCAAATGGCACTACGTACTCAGCAAGTGCCTAATGAGTCAATGAATGAATAAGTGCATACACGCGTCAATTTTTGCTTTAGCCCTAAAGAGAGGAGGAGGAGTTGTTTCTCTGGGAACTATGAGATAGATTCTTAATTAAAACAATGCTTTTTCAGTGCCTGTGGTGATGGATTTTAATGCAGAGTGTAAGAAAGAAACATTTTCCCTCTCTGGCCTGGTATACAGGTAACCTCTATTTAGTAATAATTGGGGGAAAACTTTTGAACATATATAGCTTCAAGTATATTAGCAATTGTCTCCTTGACATGGGCTCTCCTCCAGTCTGAACATGACTCCCAGAGAAACCAGAGAAAGTGCCCGCAAGCTCCATGTGTCTTCACAGATTACCACTCTTAGAACCTTTGCCTGGATATCCACTTGGCCTGTTTCCTTACTTCAAAAAGGTCTCTGCAGAAATAGGTCTTTCCTGACTCTCATTTAAAAAGCTAGCCCTCACCTCCATCACACTACATTTCCTTACTGTGCATTATTTTTCTTCGTTGCTTTTATCATCACTTAGCATATTATCTACTTGCCTACTTATGTATTATCTATCTGCTGCCATGTGAGTGCCCTGAAAGCAAGAACTTTTCTTCTCTCATTCACTGCTATACAGTGACTCAAACAGAGAATGCAATATAGGAGGTGTTTAACAAATATTTGTGGAATGAATTAATGATTCCTATGTCATGGGAGAAGAGATGCTGGCTGAAGTATTAGAATCAAGACATTGTAAAAACATGGAATAAAGGTTAATGGATTATGAGTGACTCTTCTAATGGCCTTTAGAAGTGATTATGACAGGCTTGATAAAGATCTTGGCAGTCCTCCACTATGTAGGTGAGGAATTGGCTAGCATATTTTTAGTTACTATCACTAATGTGACTTCACTTGTATTTCTATCTTGGTGGGGCCCGGGAAAATTCAACATCATTTTAAGTCCTGTCTGTGATTACTCGACATCAGGGATTAATGTTAGCTCTTGAATTGGGATCAACTGATGCATGTTTGGGAACAGGGCAGTGCCTTATGACATGGGGTCGATTCTGAGTTTTCCAGGTATCATTGACAGTATGAAGACCTGGAATATTCAAAGTACTATGATTTTAACTCACCATTTGTATTTTAATCGAATGTGAAACAACAGTTTAACTGCACAGGCAGTTTATTTTAGACATCCTGCAGATGTTTTCATAATCCACAAGTTTGCCCTGGTGTTGCTGTCACCTTAACTGAGAATCTGATACTTCATCATCTTCTTTCTTTCTTTCTGTTTAATGGACACTGTTCACTATAGTCCTGTGATCCTGATACTATGCATGTAACCTTTCTTAATGCCCCATGGGACAGATAAGGCAAAGCTATTGTTTAATAAGATCTTACTGAAAGCTTTATGATAACAGAAAGAAAATTCAACAGGGAAAGACACTTAGGATTGCTGCAATATGTAATTATTCTCAGGAGCTATAAACCAAGACTTTCCCATGTCACAAAATGAGCTGTTTGCCTTGAAGAGCCCTGAAAATGCTCCATTTATTCTCCATCACCATTTCACACCCACTCAAGATGCACATTAATTACTGTTGAATAAACTATGTATTAGACATCACACAAGATACTTCCTTTTTAGACTTTTCTCTTTTTCACTGTCCTTTCCTCTGCGTTTTTATCCCATACACAGTTCCTGAAGAACTACTTTCCACTAACAACACTGAGTAGTATTTTTCATTTGGTTCTGTGTTTTTCAGTTTGCATATGTTTTTTATATCTTATTAAACAAGGGACGTTTGTTCATCGTGGAAAATTCAGGAGACACAAATGTACAAGCATCAGCAATTAATGACCACTCTCCAAATAGCAATTGCTCTTTCTGTTTGTATACATTTATATACACATTTTAAAGGACCTACATTGCAATATTGTTTTACATTCTATAATGTGGCGTTACTTCTACAGGTCTAACATGTTTAACAACTTTATAGAGTTTCCATGAACAGATATGACATAAGTTATTTAATCAGTCATCCATGGTAAAGTGTGTAGATTGTTGACAATGATTCACTATTATTTGAGGGCTGTCATGAACATTCTTTTAGCTATATATTTGTATGTATCCATGATTACTTTTTAAAAGATGAGTTTCTTAGGGCACCTGGGTGGCTCAATTGGTTAAGAGTTCGACTCTTGGGGCGCCTGGGTGGCACAGTGGTTAAGCGTCTGCCTTCGGCTCAGGGCGTGATCCTGACGTTATGGGATCGAGCCCCACATCAGGCTCCTCCGCTATGAGCCTGCTTCTTCCTCTCCCATTCCCCCTGCTTGTGTTCCCTCTCTCGCTGGCTGTCTCTATCTTTGTCAAATAAATAAATAAAATCTCTAAAAAAAAAAGAGTTCGACTCTTGGTTTCAACTCAGGTCATGATCTCAGGTGGGGCTCTATGCTCAGGCGGAGTCAGTTTCCCCTCTCCCTTTCACTCTGCCCCTCCCCTTGTTCGTGCTCTCTCTCTCTCAAATAAATAATCTTTAAAAAAATAAAAATAAACATGAATTTCTTAGGAATGGTTGGACTAAGTTATATGAAAAATTCAAAATTTTAT
Source organism: Ailuropoda melanoleuca (assembly GCF_002007445.2). Classification (NCBI taxonomy): domain Eukaryota; kingdom Metazoa; phylum Chordata; class Mammalia; order Carnivora; family Ursidae; genus Ailuropoda; species Ailuropoda melanoleuca. Next base: position 60,433,224 of record NC_048233.1, on the reverse strand, counting down.
GATAAATAATAGCAAATTGACTTCCAGAAAGATTGTGTCAATTCATACCAACCAGCAATGTTTGTGAGTGGCTATTATCCCAAATTTGTACCAACACTAGCTATTTCTCCTCCTCCTTCTCCTTCTTTTGTGATATTTAAGGGTTGAAAGGTTAAATGTGATTTTTCACTTTTCAGTTTGTAGTTCTTTTCTAGTAGGTTTTAACATTTCAAAATATATATTAGTTATTTGTACTTGTTCTTTTATTTCTTTGATTACATCCTTCATCTAATTTTTAATTAAGGTGTTTCTCTTTTTCCTTTTTATTACCGAATTTTCCTTTCAATCAGACCTAAGATGGAAAAGTTTTTGTTTCAACCTTGAACATGAAATATAGTCAAGTATCAATGCTATGAGAAAGGGTTCTTCTCTCATTTAATACTCTGAAATGTGTTTTTCTGCCTTTGTATTTGCTGAAAACCTCTGCCCACTGGAGGACTCTCTCCTAATGCTCCTGGCCTAATTGAACCTTACCAATCCTTTAACACCTAGATCAATGTTTATGAAGGATGACTATTTTAGTCCTGGAGCACTTGCTGTGTGTTTACACAACTCCGTGAAATACATTGAGAAGTAGCTCACTACTGTTTCTTGAATGGGCCTTATGAAAAATTGCTTGGTCTGTTTTTTGTGTTTTTGTGTATTTTTTGTTTTCCATTTGGTTTCTTTAGCTGGATCACAACCTGTCTTAGAATCGGGACCATATCCCTATTCACAATGAATTTGGGTTCAATTTGGCCCCATAGTAAAACAAGGGTGTTGGGTGAGGTGAGATAACCAAGAACTAAGAACCCCTTTTCTGTGAAAGATACTGATTTTTCACTTTTGAAAAACTTCACATCATACAATATTTCTAAAATGGAAATCATGGTCCAAAGAGGTCAAATACCTTGCTCAGGGTCACATAGCTAGTCGTAGTGGAAAGAGGTACCATAATTTGACTTTAGCACCTATATCCTTGCATTACTGTCTTCCCACTCTTAGCAGGCTTCCTCAACCAGCCAGCTAAGTACATGCTTGCCAATTGGATTTGTGATTTATCCAGGAGAAGAAAAATATTGTGAGATTAAGTGTTTTGTCCATTTCTGCCTCATTCTGACTCTAAAATAACATTTTGGGATTTTATGTCATTGAATAATGCTGGTGAATATACAGGTAACTTCAAAGCTGTAATTCATATCAGTCTTACCACCTCTCTAGAGGCCACTAAAAATTGCTGTCCATGTCAGCCCACTTCTGATACTGGGAGTTATATTACCATTTTCTATAAAAATATTGAGACATGCACAGACACCAAACCAAAAGAGGTTGTTATATCCCGTTTTCTAAAATTGCAGCAAAGAGAGTGAATTTTCTCCCTCCAGATACTGCATTGTCTTTTTTTTCCCCCTCTGTGTTCTTTTATAAATATATTTTTTAGTGTCCTTTCAGCTCAGAGCAACTAGTTTATCTCTTACAATAGATTTTCTCTGGTGGTAGTATGCTCTGCTCACCAGGTATTGATGAGTTGGTTGTTATCATTATTACAGAAATAAAAGAACAGTGCAATGAAATAACGCATAATAGGCTGAGTGATTTGGAAGCAGAATTTTGAATGCTGCATCAGTATCAGGTCATGGTTTCTTAGGGATATGATAATACCAGTTATATTCTGCTTCACAGAATTTACCTTCTCCTTAGTGAATTTGAATATTTCATCATATATCTATATGCATATAATGCACATACACACCCTTATGGTTCAGTATTGATATATACACATCTAATATTATTTTTATAAATGCATTTTAAGTACATAAAATACATTGTGCATTTTTATGCATTTTTATGCATAATGTTTATGTACTTCTGTATTATATATTTTTATATATTATATATCTTATGTATAATAAGGAATTATGATTTGTATATGAATTTAATGTATTTTTATATATTTAATTTTCTTTATATTTAAAATTTCTCTCTCTGTGGATAGATACAGATATAGGTAGTGGTTCTTCTTGTACTACACACTAAGAATTATTTGAAAGTAGAGACTACAGAATATCAGTGGCCATTTATAATTGTACTTACTAGCACTCCAGATATTTTTTGTATGTATAAATGAGTGAATTATAGATATGAGTACTATGTGATTCCTTTCTCTTCCTCGCCCAATTAATCAATTACAGAGTTTTTGTCATTCCATCTTCTTTCAGTGCTTTTCTTTCTACCCCAGGCACCATGATGAGAATTAACAGTGCCTCTTTTCTCAGTAGAGAAATCCCATCAATTTCAAAATCCTCTCAATTCATTCCCTTGCTGCAGGAACTGGGTTACATAACAAGGAAAGTTATTTGTCTAAAAAGCAAATTTCTAAGTACTCCCTTTTTATATATTCTTAATCAGTCTTCAAAGTTGAACAAAACATCTAAAATGCCCTTCCACCTCTCCTGGATAGCTAAGAGACGCCATGAACTGGCTTTTCCTAACTTTCTAACCTCATCACTGGGAACCCCATCTCCTTGGCCCAGAATTTTCCATGCTCATTTCCCAGTGGGTCTTCTCCTACAAAAGGTCCAATAGTTAAATAAACATGAAGACACATCTTTATATTGTAGGACTTCTCAAAGACTTTGCTCTGCAAATGGATATGGTAAATTTAAGGAATTGCATGCCATGTTTTCCAAATTGTTTCACATTTGATTACCCTTCTTTGCACTCACTCTTTTTTATTTTGAACATTTAAAAATGCTCTGGCATGCTAGGAGAAATGCTACTTTAGCCATTCTTGAGAGCAGTATTCACATCCCTATCTCTATCTTGGCTCTACTATTCTGCCTTAAATAGTCTCTATATATCCTGCCTTTTCCATCTACTTGAATAGATTTTATGCTTATTTGAGAGTCTAAAAATGGTTATAATTTAAGTTTGTATTTACATCAAAATAGCCAAGCTATGTATTCAACTAGTCCTAGAAAAAGTGGGGTCTGATAACAATTTGAGGATTTCCAAGGAGAAGGAATAGGTTCTAGTAAAAAAGGAGAGTTAGTCAAACATAAGACAAAAACAGGAGAATGCAATTTCATAGGGAATGAAGTGAGTGAAATCTGGTGAAAATTTGATGATGCTAAATTATACAGAGAAGTTGGTAATAATGGAGATCAAGTCAGGTGAGAGGTCAACAGCTACCTTTATGAGGTCTACCTCATTAGAATAAAGTAAAACTCTAATGGGAGGGAACTGGCAGCGTGCAGATATATGACAGCATGCCAAAGGATACACAGCACATGTGTTTCAAAAAACTGATTATGAACTGGCAGAGAGTTATAGGGCGTAGCTTAAGAACTATAGCATCACATAAGAAATTCTTCTGAGTCAGGGTAGAAGAGAAGTGTGATGCATATTTGAAAGCAGAGCAAAGGGGTCTAGGATGATGGAGACACAATTCTGGAAAGAAGGGAACTAATTGTAGGTGAAATAATCCATGAGTCAGGAGAACATGCTCAAAAGCAAGGAGTAGGTGAACCTGAAAATGTTGTACAGTGCTGGAGCAAATGAAAACTGATGCGATCTTTCTGGAAATAAATTTGATAGTAGCTATTTACTTAAATATGGTTATATCCTTTGATCTGGCAATTCTGTTTATAAGAACCTTGCTTGGGGAAAGAAGTAGAGACTTGTACTCAGATTTATAGCTAAGGCTACACATTACAACAAAACTTAGAGTTGTGAAAAATTGGAACCAATTCAGATTCTGAAGTATGTGTATAATTAATTAAGCTATGTCATGCATTTCATGGAATATTGTACTTTCAACATACTTTAATGGTCTGGGAAAAATTCTTAAATATTAAGTAAAATAAATTCAACTATTCAAACACTGTATATGCAGTATGATATGCGCTATGAGAAATACACATACCTGTGGGGAGAAATGGAAAGGAAAAAGTTAATAGTAGCTATACACACACACACACACACACACACACACACACACACACACTCGTTTAAATATTTACAGGCATAGGTTTTAGTTCTAACTCTGTTACTCTTTGCATCTGAAGTTATTTAATCTTTCTTACACAGAAAGTGTATTCAGTCATTCACAGACTCTGATATTATCCTCCCAGAATTCAATTTTCAGTGTCCTGGCTTAGTAGTTTTATGATTTTAAAGTCATCTATCCTTGGTTCCCTCATCTGTGAAAAAGAGTTAGTAATAGTATCCAGTTTGGGGAGTGTTACTAAGGGAATTAAGTAAAGTAATGAATACATAGTAAAGTAGTTGGCATAAAGTAAATCCTCAATATTTGATACTGATTATAAGTAACTTTGAAGCAGGGATATGTACCTCAATAAGCTGTGGGAATTAAATGGACTAATGTATTTTAAAATATATATATCAGAGTGTGGCACACTGGAGACCTCAGGAAATATTCTTTTCCCTTCACTCCCTTTTATGCCCTTTTTCCCTTTTTCTCTTCCTTTTGAAAGGGCAAGCTCTCCGAAGCAGCAGGCAGGAAGTCAGGAGGTAGGGTGTGCTGCCACCTAGCGGACCACTATTGGTTCACTGGGGCAGCCCAGTGTTATTGTCTTTTTTTTTTTTTTTTTTTTTTTTTTTTTTTGAGTCCTCAGGAAATCTCATAAACCTATTTGTCACAGACACAGGATTTCTGCTGTCCTTGCCCTCTGCAGGATTGACTTGCTTTTTCTTCCTAATGCTGTTTTGTGGAAGGTTTTCATTTGCGAGGCAGCTGAACCAGAACCAATTGCATTCATTGTAAAGGACAGGAATGGAAAGCCACACCAGCATTCCTTAACCCATTCTTTGCAGAGTTGCTGTCAACCCCAAGAAATGAATAGGACTCAGACAGAAAAGGGGTAACCAAGGAGGTACCTCAGGCCCCCGTGGGGCACATAGACTCTAGATGGCAGAGATGCTACTCTTCTAGGTTTCACCGTCTGGCCCTCCAGGTAGTAGAAAAGGAACCTGCCTTACCTCCACCCGATGTAGAGTACAGAAAGAAAGACAAGAATAGTACAGACCCCTGTGCAAAATGGACTTCTCCATTCCCCTCTTTTCTTGTATCTAAGGACTTGTTTCTGGTAGGCTGGGCACTGTGTAGGTTAATAAAAACCTCTCAAATCTAATGAACCCATTCCTCAGAATTCTGTGGAGGAAAGCATGAGATAGAGAAACATCATGGACCTTCAATCCTGTTTTAGTCACTCCCTAGCAATATGATACTTGGAAAGTTATCTCACCTCTCTGGGCCTCAGTTTCTTCAATTTTAAGTTGAGAATAACAATGATCATGACTTAAATAGGAAGGATGACTTGAGATAACATGCATGAACATGTGAATTAATGTGCAAACACAGTATTTGATACCAGGTGGTTATCAAAAAAAAAAAAAACAAAACAAAAGAAACCTTTCTCCTTTTCCTTCTAGACTGTGTTCTATGCTGGTGAGGGAATGGTGGTGGAGGCTGGGGGGTGGTAGGGGGTATTCCAAGGCTCTCACAGTTATCATTTAAAGAAGAAATTTTCTGTGATCATTAAGACTGAAAAAAAGAGTCCAGCCTCTAGGCTGCAAGTAGGCAAAGTAGAAAGCGTCAATCAATTACTTGGGGTCTACTGTGGGTTATTTCTTGGTTAACATGGTTGGCTAGGAATCAATCGACCTGGGCTCCAAGCCCAGTTATTTCATTACCTCTCAGTGTGCCTTAGGGTAAGCATATATCTTAGGCATTTATTCCTATGTCCAGAGAGGTGAAGTGGTTTGTTCTATTTTGTTTATCTGGTCAGGGCTAGATTTCAAATCCTTTGTCTGATTTTAAATCCCGGTACACTCTGATTACAGATATTCTGAAGCAAAGTGTCACTTTAAATCATTTTGAAGTTGAAGGCTTGCCTACTCAGTCTATCCTATAACTAGTCCTGCCAACACTAATATCCTCCTCACATTGCTAACATAACAAGAGTTTCTAGAGAATTTGTTTAAAATAAGGTGATTTTAAAAGTTCAGAAATCACCTAGAATTTCTGAGATTTACTTACTATTTGAGACTTTTTTTTTAAGCCTATATATGTTTTATAGCCCAACATAGAGAAGAGATTGTATTTAGGGAAATAATGTAGGCAATACAAGGAGAGGAAGAAAGGGGCTCTTTAGGGTCAATATGGTTTAGAGGTAGGTGAAGATTTGAACATTCACCTTCTCTGCCCTCTTGCATGCCCTCATTCCTTGCTCTACTCCCTTCTCCGCACCCCCACAGCTGTATATACTGAACATAGAGCTCATACTTCTGTATATTCTTGGCCCTTTCCCTGAAAGTCATGGAGAAATTTTGGAGTCAGAGGACCTGGACTTAAATCCTAAACCTGCTACCTAACAAATCTGTAAGATGAAGAAAGCCACATTACTCTTTGATCTTCGGTGTTTTCATCCACAAAATGAGGATTGTACTGATTAAATCAAACCTGGAGCATCCATACCAATTTATGAGAAGTCTTTAATCTTCAATTAATCTATCACTTTGTTCTAAGTGCTTCCAAGCAACATCTTGACATCATTCTCAGGACTCATGCTCTTGACCTCTTGGGGACTTGTGGACAATTTTGGGGTCATAGATAATTCATTGTATGTGTTTGGTGTTTAGTAAAGCTAAATCTTCTGGAGATGCGTGCCTTGTGTATCTCTTGGGAAGCAGGTATAGTATGCAATATATCACTTAAGATGTATACTGTCTTTTTTGAATGCTCTGTTGTGTAATGATTCCTTATTGTTGATCTACTGAGTTCAGACAGAATAAATTATAGTGATAGTTGGTGTGAGAAAAGTAAAGCACTTTGGGATTTTCTTTTGCATTGATTATAGCTTAAAAATAATTCTGAGGGACATAGAAGAGGAAAGTATAATAAAGGAAAAGAGTCCCTTGTGATACGGTAATGCAGAGATGCAGCCATGTTAACACACACACACACACACACACACACACGGAAGATATTAAAGTGTTCATGAAAATGAATAGGATTTTAATTTTATACTATTCTCAGGTTATTAAAAAAAAGCATATGCTTAATAAAAAAAGTAATAAAAGCAGAAAAGAAAAAATTCCAAGGATATGCCATCGGTAATCCTGCAATCCAAAGACAGCTTCTGTTTACATTTTAGAGCATTTTGTTCAAATAATAAAGGCTTTTTATAAACATGCAAGCATAATCTGAGCTCAGCATTTAAATACACAAAACAAGTTTCTTGCAGTAACTCAAGAATATTTTGCTCTCAACATCTTTTATTAATTCTCACACAGCACAGTTGGTCTCAGAACAAGGTGGGTGTATCAGAGAAAGAGGATATTTAATAACAGGCTTTCTGGTGCCTAGCTCAGAGGGGAGGAAATGTTACCTGAGACTATGGTGTGGTAAAGTCAGGCCACACTTGAAAGGCCTTTAAAGAATTAGAAGAATTCCATACCCAATTACAATGCGTGTGTAAGAGTCCCCACACCAATGAGCAATTCTCAGACACTGGCTGGGTATCTTACAATTCAACTCAATTCTGTCACTATGTATCTGAAGATAGCATCAGATTCCACAGGTTAAGGGCTCAGTCCCACAAGTCGTTCCCCCCCCACCCCGCACACACATACGCACATTTCAGACATCAGTAGCAAGTCCAGTTGTCATCTGTGCTCTGTCTCACGGACTACATAGACTGAAGTTTCCAAGGACCCCCTCCTTGGGTTTGAGTAACTTGCTAGAGGGGCTCACAAAACTCAGAGAAACATTTTGCTTACTAGGTCACCAATTATTATAAACTGATATAACTCAGGAACAGCCAGATAGAAGAGATGCATAGAGCAATATATGGGGAAAGGGCACTGAGCTTCCATGTTCTTACCAAGTATGTCACTCTCTCCAAATCTCCATGTGTTCTTCAACCGAGAAGTTTTCTGAACACGGTCATTTCGGCTTTTTATAGTGGCTTCATTACAAAGATATAATTGATTAAATTATTGGCCACTGGAACTCTATCTTCAGCCCTCTGCCTTCCCCAGAAATTAGGGGGATAGGACTGAAGTTCCAAACGGCTAATCACATGGTCGGTTCTCCTGGCAACCAGCCCTCATTCTTAGGTGCTGTCCAAAAGTCACCTTATTAACGTAACAAAAGACACCTATGTCTCATCACTTAGGAGCTCTGTGCCGGAAATGCCAAATATATATCTTATTATAAATCACAATATCATAGCTTATTTCTGCTTCCATGATGTCTTTTTCTTTTAAAGTAGTAGCCCAAAGACTCCCTTAATGGAAAAGTCCTGAGAAACCTAACTAGTCTTGTCACATTCAAGTAGGCTCCCTAGTTGTTGCCAGATAGTGGGCAACTTGGGCCTTCAGGATCTCTTGTGTCAAGTCATAGAATTCAGTTGCATGTATTTGTTGCCTTCATTCAAATTGATTCATCTTAAATGGCTAGAGAATGGGTGTGAGGATAGGATGAAGAGAGAGGGCTAGAAAGAGTCTTACAAATTGCTTTGGTAACCTCCAATCTTCTGAAATTCATTAACGGTAAAGAATTCCTGCCTAGTTTGCTACTGGAGCATAATAATAAATTTGGAAGAAACAGAAGCCATTTGCCTTACTGACATTTAAGATATTTTATTGTCCCCATAACATTAGAATTTGAAGAGTTTTCCAATTCAAATCTAATTCCATAAGAGAGGCATTTATAATGAACTTTAAACGTCTTCAAATTTAAGAAATTCTCATCTCCCAACTTCAAATTCGCTTCAACACACGAAGTGATTACCCATATCGATGGAGTTGGAGAGCTGGAGGAGAGTATCAGGAAAGAGTCTACTGTGGTAACAATTGCCCTTTGTCTGGCAGTTCTCATCTCATATAATTTTCCAAAGATTCCTGTCAGGCTACTTGGCATCCTGTGCTAACTCTTAAAAAACTAAAACTATAAATTTTGTATCTAGGAAACTTATCATCTTCCTCTTCCTTGATAAAGATTGACATGGTGCTGTTCAGAGTGTAGTGGAGTGTTCATGTAGCAGATATATTCAAAACCATGGCTGGGGCAAAGGAAAGCCTCTATGCACAATAAATCCATCTTGCCTTCAAGAGTTCTGGCAGAGATGGGAAAAGTTAATTTCCAAGTGTGCTTCAGTAATTAGACTCCTGTGTACAACAAATTCAAAGAAGGGATTCAAGAATGGTTCTAAGAAAACAGTATTGAACATCAAGTCGGAAGTGTGAGGGGTAGTCAAGTTAAAAGTGAGAAAGTCAGTAACAAGGTCACCACTCAGAAATTAAAGAGCAGTTTGAGATTACATCACGAGTAGAGTGAGTTGACACCACTCTTCAGGGTTTGGTCTGTAAATCTATCCTGCTTTACGGGGTTTCACCAGGGGAAGCTTCACTAATAGAAAGACCTGGACAAGGATAAGGACAGAGAACTTTTCCTTTCTAGAAGTGTGGAAAAAGAGATGTCAGGGAGATTTATTGCTCAAAAGCCCAGCTGGCAGTCTGGTCATTACAAAAGTCTTGTCAAGGTCTCTTGTCTCCAAGGCAGTGTCCAACCTGGATCAGAGCTGTCCTCTGTCTGGATCCTTTAATAGGACTCTAATTGGGAGCTCAGGTGCCTCACATCCAGTCATATTCGCTTCCAGCCCTTCTGTGTCTTGTGTTCTATTTCTAGTGACCAGGTTTCTACCTGGCTCCTGGGAAGGAGACATCATGTTGTGCCCTGTGTCTAAATTGAGGCCTACTTGTAATCCTCAGCTGCAAATATATTCTGACAAAACTAAAAAAGCCTGGTGTTGTCATTCCCATCCCTTCCCCAAATGAGGATTCTTCCCCTCACTTCACTCTCCACTCAGTTGGGACTCAAGTGATTTGCTTTCAGAAGTCTCTCTGTTGTCTCTCAGAATCTCCCCAGTGCTTTTATATTTTCCCCATTGCTATGCTCACTCCACTTGAGGGGACAGCGCCTGATCTTTCTAGTTTTCTAATAACGTCTCCCAAAGATTTTCTAGCCGGACTTCCTGACAACTGCCTGTTTTTCTTCTTCAGAGCTACCTGTGATGTTGATTATTACCTGCTTTCCCTGGAACACAGATGTTGGAGGTGAATTCCCAGTGTAATTTGCCTCACAGCTTAAGTCCAGATGACTGGTATTGTTTTAGGGTTGTGCACAACATTCTCTATATTAGTTTAGGTTCTCAAAGAAACAGAACCATATATAAAATATAATAGGTAATATACATATATATATAAATATATTAACATATTTTTTATATATAAGTATTACATATATATTTTTAACGAAATAAAAAATATATATCTTTATTATGAAGAATTGGCTCTTGTGGTTATGGAGGCTGAGAAGTCCTAAGATCTTCAACAAGCTAGAGACCCAGGAGAACTAATGATCTAGCTCTAGTCCAAGTCCAAAGGCCTGAGAACCAGGAGAGCCAATGGTGTTCCAGTTTGAGTTGGTCCAAAGGCAGGAGAAAACCAATGTACCAGCTTAAAGACAACTGGGTAAGGAGAGTGAATTTCCCCTTAGACTCTTCTCTTCTACTCAGGCTCTCCGCAGATTGGATGAGGCCCACCCACACTGGGAAGGACAATCTGCTTTACTGATTCAAATGTTAATCTCATCCAGAAACACCCTCACAAACACACCCAGAATAATATTTAATCAAGTATCTGAGCATCCCATGAGGCAGGCAGGCTGACACATAAAATTAACTATCACATCATCTTCTCTTTTATTACTGTGGCTGAAAAGCATACTTTCCACTATAATCACTGAATTCGGGGTCATCAACATGAATCTGATGCTCTGGGAGCAAACTTGCAATGCTCAGACTTGAGAAGTTATTTTTGTTATCATTTTTCTGTTTCTGGTCTCCATTTTGTCCAGATAGATTCCCTACATACCCCCTACCTGTCTTATCAGACTCTTTCCTCACTGATGCCACAACCCCTGCCTTATCCCACAGCCTCTATCTTTGCCACCTTGGTCTTCAGGTTCTACCCCTGTAAGAGCAGCCTGATTTCTTACCTTATTCTTTGCTGGGGAAAAAAAAATTCCCTAATGCATTATAATAGCTACAACAACAGTTGTCTTCTTTTGTGTACTTACTGTGTGCCATATTTTACATATATTAGCATGCTAAATCCTCACAGCCACCCCAGCAGTGATGACCATTCCTATTTTGCAGATACTGTTACTGAAACGCAAAAGGATTACAAACTTGCTCAAGGCCACACAGCTATTAAAGGGTAGCACCACAATTTAAGCACATACATGACTGATGCCAAACTGTGCACATCATCATTACACACTGTGTTTCCTGCCTCAGCCTCTCTAAACTGTTTCATGAAAGTCTGAGTAGCTGGCTCACATGGAAATTTTCATCTCTGAATCAGTCTTAATAGCTCTACATAGATCCAAACTCAGTGATCTTTTCCAAGCCTTGACATAAACAGAAGGATTGAAAATCCTATGTGACTTCTCTGTGAGCAATGAAGAGGCTGCATTCTGTAGCGTGCCATTCACCATTCACTATTCATCATCACAAACTTCCAGACATGCTGAAGGTCACGATTGAAAACAGTTATTTTAAGAGATGGCATTGTTCTCAAAAGCCACAGTAGGACCATTGCAAACGGATTTTAACTCAGAAGTATATTCAGAGATGAATTCTTCCTTCAGCTCAAATGACGCAGGTTTGTTAGTGAGGGTATGAGTAGGAGGTGAGAGTTGAAGGGGGGTAAGTACTCATCTTATCCATCTCTTGCTCACCTTTTCACAGTTGTTTATTTCCTCTGTACCTGGCAAACTCTTTCAAATTTCTTACTTCAGCAGGCAACACTATTTCATTTAATTTATCATAGGAATATTCTTCAATAAGGGACTTAAGGAATAAATTTAGGGAAAATTGAAAAATAGAAGACATTTGTGTATGCATCTTTTTTTTTTTTTTTCGCAGAGAGATGCAAGATTTTGTTTGGGTCATGTTTTCCTTCAAATTTGTGGTAGGAAATATGTGATGGGAATATGCCCACATTTCTCCTTAGATTTTTTTTTCTTTATGCTCACTTTCTCTACTCCCATAACTAATCACCATTTAAGATCTGAGGATTTGGGGCACCAAAGTATGGGGGGAAACTACAGTATGTACAAATGATGATATATTGTGGTAGATTGAGCTACTGGTCTTAATTGTCTACTTCTCTGTAGTAATATTATACACTCACCATCTTGCCCTCCCGGGCAGCATGCTTTTCCACCTCTGGGTTTGCCCGTGTGACTTGTTTAGCCAGCTGGCTTTCAGAAGATGTGTCATGAGCAAAGGCTTGTATTCTTGCACTTGGACTATTACCATGAGAAGAACACACTAATAGCTCACTGGTCCCAGAATAAAGAGAAGCACAGGGAGCAGACCAGAAATGAACTCTCAACCTGGATTCAAATCCAACCAGACCCAGCCTAGAAGACTGGAATCCAGCCTGGGCAAAAGCAACATGAGACCTTTAGCATATTTCCATACCTTCTTTCAAAAAACAAATGCTCATTTTGGTAAGACATTGAGTTTGGGGGTGATTTGTTATATCACATTTTTGTGAAAATGGTTGGCAGATGCATGAATCCAATCAGGAATAAGAAAACCGTGTTAGAAATGAGCCCACAGCACAAAGAAGACTTTATGCGACTTAGAGTCTACTAGTATTCACTAAGTGCCAATGTTGTGCTGGTAGCTTCACATATGTTCTTACTTAAATTTTACAACAACCACATGAGGTGGCTGTTCGTGTGCTCAGTCAGAAAGGTTAAATGACTTTCTTAAGCCTCCATGGTTAGTAAGTTATAGAGATAGAACCAAATCTGAGATTTTCTATTAGACCTGCTTTTGCTTTGTAGAGACATTTTTCCTCTCTCACCTTAGTCTTTTAATTTTAGTTTTTTAGTCACCTTAGTCCTTTCAATGTTGTATTTGTGCATATTTCTAAGTTAGATGGAGAAAGCTATTAGCAATACTTTAATATTGACTGTATGTAGTGGTTTACAGCATATTTACATATTCCTTTACCCCACCCCACCCCCCACTGCCCACATGTACATGTGTAGGTAAAGATGGTTGGGATTACTCTGGCCATTTTACAGATTGGGAGACTGAGTGACCAAAGTTCTCCTTAATCTAACTAAACTTCAGGTGTTTTCCTGACATTAGGCCCCTAACTTTTCTTTTTTAAAGATCATTTACTTTAGAAAATTCGCAATTACAAATTATTTATCTGCTCCTTTGACATGGAAATTTTCTCCCAGGCTTCTGCCAGTTTTATTACTCAGGATGTCTTTTTCATCAAGACTCGGCCTTAGCTCCCATTCTCTGTGAGAAGGTAGGACCCTAACTTCCATAAGCATCAATTAGCAAACACAGGTTATCTAATTACATTGACCAACCTTCCCCTCGTAAGTCCCTCCAGTACTGTTCCACTAGCTCTTGGCCCTCTCTTGCAATTGTCTTAAATAATGTATTATTTGCCTGTTTAACTCCACCTGGTACAGTTTTTCTTTGACATGAACAGGGAATGATTCCTTTAAGAATCGACAGTAAATGATTGCAGGGCTTAATTGCAGAGTCTCTTGGTTTCAGATCTAACACTTTCTTCTGTCATTTCCTTTCCACTCATACTCATTTGTTACTGATATTTGTGTCTCTTGCCTTTTCTTCTTTTCTCTAATCTAGGCTTTAGAAGCTTTCACTTGTGAACTTTTTTTTTTTCTTTTTTTGGTCAGATGGGACGAAGGAGCCTAGGTTCAGAGCCTCAGCCTTTCTGTTGTGTAGGAGAGGTTTGGCTTCCGGCCTTTAGAAACAGTTTGCAGTCTCAGAGGATTGCTTTGGTTAATACCCTAGAAAATGCCCCAAAGCCTGTCATTTGAAGCAGTAGTAATGTGGACTCAAGATATTTTTAATTAAAAGTGTGTTGTTTGAAGCCAGCCTTTGGCCTCCTATTTATCATTAAGTTCCCTGCAGGGCTGTCAGCTGTCACTAGGATAGACATTTCTCCTTTGCTCCACAGGATGGCAGTATAGGTTAATGTTAAACCTCATCACACACATCCCTTCAAAATCATATAGCAGGGTTTTACTCAGAATTGGCACTCAACTCTCCTTTTCTCCATATGCCCACAGTCTCCTGCAACCCCTGCTTTAAACATTTTTCATTCCCCCTTTTCTGTATCAAACAAAGGCAGCCCCTTCAGTTCAAAAAGGACATTTATAAATGAAGATCCCTACAATACACCAACTTCATTATAAAAGACCCCCAGACATAAGAGGCCAGAGTCCAGCTGCCCACAAAACCACATGCAGCTAAGCCTTAGTTTGGGGCTGTTGAGTAGTTGTTCATAAATAGAAGTGGTTAGTTACACATTGTCAGCAACTTGACCTAATCACTGTTAATCAATAAAGTCATTGAAGTGTAATAGCCTCATCGGCAGTAGATTGGCTCAGGTCCAGGCTAGAAGGAAATAGTCTTCCTGAGTAGTCAGATGGTAATTATTTAATCAGAGCAGTGTGGCCTCCAACAGATCCAGTATTGAGAAATGACTACAAAATCACATTTGAAATATCTTTCCTATACTCCAGAAAAAAGAAGTGAGGCAAATAAAATATTTTGAAATTGGGAAATTAGGTACTTTTGCAGACTTTAAATAAGAAGGAACAAGGACGTCCCTTGAACAAATAATTAGAATAGCATGCTATTCTTTATAAGGGAGTAATTTTTAAAACCTATTTTTTTCTTCTTCTATCTTTAAATAGTAAGATGATCTTCTTAGGTACACATAGGTCAGTATTACATCTTCTGGAAAAAACGACCGCCCTACACTTCAATCTTCTTCAGCATCCCCAGTAAAAATGTTTTCACAATTGGGAATTAATCAACAAGAAGGTATGACATAACTAGAAATGGGTCCTTTTAAAGTACTTTTTTGTACTGTTCGTGGTAGAAATATCTTTGCTAGTATTCTCTTTCATTGGTCCTTTTAAAAAAATATTATAAATTATTTAAAAGCCAATGATACTCATGTTCTTCCTCATCTTCCATGGTGCTTAGCACAGGTTCATGACAGGGCTTCCTCTCTACATTTTTATTGATTAACTCATTGCTTATAAAACAGCAGGAAAATAAATTACTGGAGATCTTCATCTAGCTAAGAAATGGAGACCTAACATTTCCAAACTGAAAACTTGATCAAGGCCAGAGTAAATACCAACACTCTGAAAGATCACTGCCCAGACTTCTTCAACAAAATCATACCCCAAAAAATTCTTGGAAAGAATCTCCTAAGATTACCATGGAAAGATCTAGAAATGAATAGAAAACAGGGTAATGTTTAACTTTAACTTTAGCCTTTCTTTCAGGAAATAGAAGAAAATTATTATGGTATTATATGATAGAAGCAATTTTCCTAATATTACTTTCCAAATCTCAAACGTGTGTGTTTTTAGGCTTGAGAAAAATGATGTATTTTTGAATGCAACTGGAGAGGTTTAACAAAGAAAGCCTTTTCTGGTCCCTATGGGGGGAAAATCAGCTTTAGACTGTTAGCACACACATCTAAAAGTTCAATGAACTTCAGTTAGTTGCTATGCCAACCAACAGAAGACCTGTCCAGATATGAATTGATCACACAAATAAAATCTCCCCAAAGATGATGCTTGTTTGGCTTAAGGGCATAGTCTTTGTAACAACCCTTGAAAAATCATAGGTCTGTCAGTTTGGAGGATTTATTTGGACTACTATCCAAATTTCCTCAGTGTATTATAAAATACTATTTTTTGTTTCCATAGGAAACTGAGTAGTTGCATCTAAGGGGGAAATACCTTTTTTTTTTTCTTTTCCTTTCCTATGTCAAAAGTAGCAAATACAGAGAGAGTTACATATAGTTTCAGGTTATGAGAAAGAAAGAGTGGCTAGGACTAGAGCAGTCATT
This sequence comes from Ailuropoda melanoleuca, assembly GCF_002007445.2. Taxonomy (NCBI): domain Eukaryota; kingdom Metazoa; phylum Chordata; class Mammalia; order Carnivora; family Ursidae; genus Ailuropoda; species Ailuropoda melanoleuca. The sequence continues at coordinate 60,417,177 of NC_048233.1, read as the reverse complement.
CTTGGGAGATGTTTTTAAATTCCAATATCACCTTGTGATATGAAGTTGGGCAATTTACCTTCGTATCTTAATGTCACACCTCCCACACCCTGCCATGGATAGGATCCTTAAGCACTCTGTAAAAAGTCCCTGATGAATGTCTTTTGAAAAATTTCTTTGTATGGTTTGCTTTGAGGTTTTGTGTGCTCCATATCCAGGGTGAACTAATTTGAGACTAAACAAGTAGGTAACTTTGGTGTCGTGGTTGTTGATACCAACTTCCAAGGGGTTGGAGGAGAAAACAGTAAGATGCTATCATATGTTTTCCATGCATATCCTGTTATTGTTCCCCTAGAATTTTATTTGGATGGTTTTGTTGTTGTTGCTAGAATACTCTTCAGGCATCTGAGGTGTGTCTAGTCTAAGGAATGGAAAAGAGTAGACAGAACATTTTGGGAATTATAATGATATATATATAAATTTATTTATTTATTTTCTGGGTACATACTTTAATACATATGCCTAGCCACACAAACCCATGAAATAGAGTCATCAAGCATTTATTATGTCTGTTTTGTATATGACAAAACATATTGTCATGTTTTGGATTCACTCACATTACTCTTATTTTAATTCCACTTCCCTAAATTTGTTCAGAAATTAGCTTTTTAACAGTTATCTCACATTGCTAATCCTATATTCACCTCTTGAATTCAAACATAAATTTGGATTCTCTAATGTTGATCCTTGGTGATAGATGCAGGACTCACTTTTGTAAGCATTACTAGTTTTTACTTCTGGATCATCCCACTTAACCCTAACTTCTTAATCTACTTTGCATTAGCTAATTTTGCCTTTGGCTTCTCAGAGTGAGGGTTAGATTCCCCATCAAAGGGATCCAACAAGGTGTGGAGTAGGTGTAATGGAATAGTAAGTGATTTCAGATAAGGGTCTTTCTGCAGTTCAGATTAAGAAACATATCAGTGACAATGGGTATAGGGACTGTAATGGAAGTTTATGGCGAAAGAAAGAATAGTGACTATCTGAAACATGCTCAGTGAAAATCACATTCAGTCTATTCACAAGCCAAAAGTCAGCTGCTACATCCCAGTGGGTTTCCCTTATCCTGAAACTCTCCTTTACATTATTGGTACATCAGTAACAAAGGAATGCCTGCCTTTAATATGATTGGTCTGTTTTCCCTTGCTTGTCAAAGTGGGTTATAGCTCTAACAGTAAACTCATGGGACTATTCTTCCTTGGTTCCTATCTCACAGGAAATAATACAATTCTCTGCAGCCCAAAGCAAATTTATTCTGGATTTATATCCCAAAGCAAGCCTGGCACTCAGAGATACAGAGCCTTCCACCTTTCTGCTTTTAAGTAATGGCTTAGATTCAAGAACTCATCTGGAGGGGGGAAAAAAGAGAAATATCTACATTAGATAAATATTCACATGGTTACATAGTCCCATAGGTAGCTCAATAAAGGCTGAGGCTTAGAAAACCCACAAGTTGATGACAATTCTTAAATTCTTTCTCTCTCTTTGCTCTGTAATAAACCAGAATCAGGCTATTAAAGGAGAGGAATCTTAAGTTAAAGGGTATTTTTAAAAAAATGTTTCCAAATCAATATTGGTGTTCACGAACCAGGCTGTCCCGAAGATACTCCTCATACGACGTTGATTTTCTACCATTCATTCCCAATATCTCCTGTGAGACAAAATTTGTAATCAAGTGGTATCCTCAAAAGATAAATGCACATTCTTCTATTCATAGTTCTTCCTCACCCCCTACCCCATGAAAAATAACGGTGAGGTAAAAAGGGGGCATTTTGTAGGATATAGTATTTAAGGCTGGGATGGAACAACTAGAGAGAGAAGTCTGGATGATGAACAGAACCCTCTGATAAGTTGTATAGCTGGTGACCATTAGGGGGACAGTAGTAATATTGACTGCTTCGGTCTTCCAAATGCTCTAGGGTGGCTTAAGGATTCTACAGAGATGGTTCTGTATTTGCTGTGGAAATTTGTGGGGAGTGAGGAAGAACAGGTGAGCTTCTGTTTCCCAACCTTCATCTTAATCAGTGTAGCTTTGTCTTTACATTTTATATATTGGGGTTCTGCAAAGGATTTTATTGGAAGAATCAGGTTTAGTTTTAGAAATAGAAGAATTACAAACAGTAAAAACCCGTTGCTCATTTGGGAACTCTGAAAGAACTGGGTCTGTCCTTAAGTCAGCAAAACAATGCCTTGATTCTTCACATAGTAGTTCATAAAGCACAGTCCCTCAGTCAATAGTATCGACATCTCTTGGAAACTTGTTATAAATGTAAATTCTTGGACCTTATCCAGACCCACCTGAAGTAGAAACTTTGAGGGTGGGGTCTAGAAATCTATATTTTAACAAACCTTCAGGTGATTCTAATGCAGGCTCAATTTTTCAGAACAACTGCCATAGAGCCTAATTTAGTTTACCAAGTAAAAGAAATGAGGTAAAATGAATAGAAAGAAGTTATCAGTGCAGTTTCTAAGGAAAACTTTTTCTAAGTGTTGCAAATCAGTCCCATCCAGTCTAAATCTTCATAGAGGATTGTTTTTCAGTTTCAGGAAAAAGAAAATGGTTTTAGTCCTTCTATCCCCAAGCCCCATAAACATCTGTCAAAACAAAGCAATACCCTAACAACTTAAAGCTATCAAATACCCCCTTGACAACTCAACCTCAGCCAAAATGTGTTCATTTGAAAATAGGTAGAGTTATGTAGGAATCAATAATAAAATCACAAACAAATTCTAATTACCACTGGATAAATTCAGTCTTGTATTTTACGGATTTTTAAAAAAATATTGTTTATAAATTCCACTCCATCTAGGTTACTAGATGATGTACACCTTGGGGAGTGCTAGAGGAAGCTGTAGTCAGAGGGAATGAGTCAGAGTGAGGATATCCATTGCTTTCCTAGGACCAGGACAACCTCAGCTGGAGTTGCCTTCCTAAAGTGATGATACCTCTATGTGGGATTGTTCTGAGAGATAGTTTGATTCCACTAGAGTTGCACATGGACTTTTTTCCAGGCTGAACCCAGATCCTCTCAACATTTTAGATCAATGATGTTATACCACTAGATGGCTCCAGAGTGTCTATCCGGCAGCACATGAAAGTCCAGAAATTTGAAAATTGGAGTATACTTTGTGAGCCATCCCCAGCTTTCTTCCTCCACTACTGACTCCCACTCAACCAAAAGTGATGTCTCATTCTCTCCTCCATCTTCCTAGAGTAGTCCAGTGATGGCGTCTCTAAGGGAGAAAAAAAAAAGTGTTTCAGATCAGGAGAGTGCTTGATTTCTCTACATTCCAAACTGTAAAACCCAGCTTCAGGCACATGATGTGTGTACTCAAAGTGTGAAGTAACATTCTGCCCTTAAACTTGATTTTAACATTTCATAGCTTAGGAGGTTGGGGTTATTAGGGAATGTAACCCTGCAAAACAGGTCAAAGTTCCCCAATGCTCAAGTCTTGCTTGATCAGGGGAGACTTAATAAGTTGCTAAGAATTTATCATGATCTGAGTTGCCCTTTTATATCCTTTTTAGAGGTGTTAGAGTAGAAACTGAAGTTGCTGGGTTTTTTTTCTGTGTTTTTAAAATTATTGTAGTTGTTATTCTTTTCTTTTTAATCTATGATATGAACTCAGGTTCTCGTAGGTTCGTGTCTCCTAATCTGATTTTATGACAGACTTTAAAATAAGCAGTCATGTTTATCAAACTCTAGTGTGATAACGAGTTGTTTCTGGGGTACACATTTGAACTAAGACAAAAGCAAGCACAAACTGAAATTACCCATTTAGATGCCTTAAAGTTAGAGACAAAAAGCCTAAGTTCAGAAGAAGATGGCTCTAGGGTTGGAAAGTCACTCTGTGTCAGAGTAAGAGGTTCAAAGACAAACCAAAGCCATAAATAATTTGAGGTCATAGGGCACTGATGGCATAAATAAGCAGAGGAAGTCAGTCTGCAGAGGAGAATGGAACATGTATGACGAAAACATGCAATAGAGAAAACATAGAAGGATAGACAGTGTAGCTGTCTTCAACATTTCCAATTCCTATCAGCGCTGCTTATTTTCTCTTTTGTCACATTCCACATGTAGTTCTCTGAGCCTTTTCAATCATCCCCTCCACTGTCTTTTAAAGTCTTCTTGAGCTGATTGGCAAAGACCCCTCAACAGGTAACTTTGTTTCCCACCAACAAAAATCTAGGAGGCATCTTTTTTTTTTTGTAATTTTTTTTTTTGTTATATTAGTCACCATACAGTACATCCCCAGTTTTTGATGCAATGTTCCATGATTCATTAGTTGCATATAACACCCAGTGCACCATGCAATATGTGCCCTAGGAGGCATCTTTTATCATAAATCAACAATACTAAATTCCTGATAGTCAAGTTGGTGAAGTTAAGGGAATTTCTGGTTTAAAAAATACAAAACTTGCTGAAAAAAATTATTTTTAAATTTTCTTGCCCCTTGATTCCAAATTGGTATATTAACTTAGTAAACAGAGGTCAGAGACCCTGGTGAGTTCGTCTTTAGGCTTGTGGCCAGGAAATGCACCCCACCCCACCCTTTCCAAAACCACTATCCATAGTTATGCTACCTATAGAGACAAAATAACTGATTGAAAAGAAGACTGTCTCTGAGTCCTTGGCCCCAGTTGATTTTTGGTTCTTTGTCACCACCATCTCTTGAAGGGATGGCAGTTATTGGTCTTTGATCTGATTCTCTTTCTTTGTTATCCTCCACCCTCCATAAGAGTAAAATTTTCAAATTATAAAGCTCATTTTTTCACTCTTTGATTTAACCCATCTAGCCCATAAGAAAAAATAACATAAAACACAACAAAACAAAGTAAGTAGAAAGCCTCAATATGGCCCTCAAGGTCCTTGGTCTTGACCCTGCTCATTTTTCCAACCACATCTTGGAGGCCTGTTCCTTTCATTCTCAGTACTCCAGCCATTCTGGCCTTTCAGATTCTAGAAAAAGCCATTTTCTTTCCAGGCTTGGGACCTTTGTATATTCTTTTCCTTACCACAGCTTCCATTTACTTTTCAACTTTTCTGACTTGACTCTTTCACCCTTCGCCTTCTACCTCAAATGCTACTTCCTTAGGGAAAGAATTCATAAACCAACACCAGAACAAGTTCTTTGTAGTATGTTGCCTGTTTTCTGTGTAACACTTAATCTCAATTTGAAGTATTTATTTATTCATTTGAGTATTGCCACCTATTCTCCCTCCAGACAGCAAATTTTATGAAAACAACTTTTTAATATTTTTGCTCATAATTATATGCCCAGTTGCAGGAATTTCAGTTCATCTTAGTTGAAGGAAAGAAGGAATGAATACTCTATGAATACTTGAAAACAAGTCCTGAGTCCTGGAGCCTATTCCATGGAGATTTTTTTATTGTTCTGCTTGATACTTCAGTTTCCTTTATCTCTGATATTTATTTGTTTTTGTGAATGTGAGGCTGGTACAGTGTGTCTATTTAGCATTGTATGGTTCTTGGAAGACCTTATATTTTGGAAGCAAATGTGAAAAACACATTCAATTTGTAGAATGTTTCTTTATAAACAATCTCAGGGACACAGCTTTGTGAATTGATGTGTATTTCTACTTGAAGGATGAAGTAAGCACAACTATGACAAGAAGAGAATTGAAGGATATAGGCAGAGGTGTTGGGAACTTCAAGGTTTTAGAAGACCTTTGGCTCTTGTTAAGGTAGATTTAAATACACAATTCTTCTATTTCCTGGATATCCTTGGTCATTTCTCAGTCACTACCACAATGAAAGCTGACCGCTAGAATTACTTCAAAGTATATGAAAAGCAGGATAAGCATTACCTGCAATTTACCAGAATTTTAAAAATGTAAAGAATTTTTGGGGCGCCTGGGTGGCACAGCGGTTAAGCGTCTGCCTTCGGCTCAGGGCGTGATCCCGGCGTTATGGGATCCGAGCCCCACATCAGGCTCCTCTGCTATGAGCCTGCTTCTTCCTCTCCCACTCCCCCTGCTTGTGTTCCCTCTCTCACTGGCTGTCTCTATCTCTGTCAAATAAATAAATAAAAAAATCTTTAAAAAAAATGTAAAGAATTTTAAAAATGTTAAGAATTTTAAAAATGTTAAGCATTTAAAGAATTTTTACTATTTTGTCTTCTGGGTGTGAAAAAAGTCAAACAAAAATGTTCTAAGATAGCTTTTTAGACAGTTTGGAAAAAGAATATGAATAGGGAGAAGAAATCCTCTTTGTTGTCATTGAACTTTACCCTGATTTGAATTTATAGAAAATTTGCTCAATCAAGAAAATATTCTGAACTTACTATTTTCCATGTTGTTTATTTACTTTTTAATTCCATTTTGATGTATTGACTCTTTTTTTAAAATCACCAATAAAAATTATAGCCCTGTAGATAATTACTCCTCTACCGTCCTCAATATTCAAAGTTTGCCAAAGAATTTTCCATCTATCCCATTCTGGAATGTATCATTTGGCATTTCCTCTTCTGAAAACTCTATACCATTTCTGGGCTTCTGGGTATTGCTGTATTTCTATCAGTATTGTGAGATGCCTCCTTGCCTTTTGGAAAATTTCCCTTTTTTGATTCCAGCTGAGAAAATTAGGGCTTCACTTAACCATTCTTCCTTTCAGTATTTTTGGAATTTATAATGCTAGACTGAACTATATGAAATCATATGAAGCTACCAACATTTGACTATTTGTCATACAAAAATGGCAATTTTGGGGTGCCTGGGTGGCTCAGATGGTTAACTGTCTGCCTTCAGCTCAGGTCATGATTTCCAAGTCTTGGGCTTGAGCCCCACATCAGACTCACTAGACTTCAGGTGATTCTAATGCAGACTCCTCTCCTTCTGCCTCTCCCCCTGCTTGTGCTCTCTCTGTCTCTCAAATGAATAAATAAAATCTTTGAACCACATAAAATTGCCATTTTTAATCTAATAATGGCTAACATTTATTGAGGCATTACTATATTTCAAGTATTATATAAATACTTTGTATACATTATTTTATTTAAATTTCTCATTTTACACACTAGGAAATTAAGTATCAGAAAAGTTAAAATAAACTACCCATAATCAAATCACTATTAGTGAAACTGGAATTTAAAACTAGGTCTATCCCCCTGTAAAGTCCAAGCCATTAAGCCCTACACTGTCTCTTAAGGGTATTTGCTTATTTCTTTATTTTTTTTTTGGAGGGGGGAGATTTTTAGAATATCATTATTGAATATTATTTTTCAGGGGAGCTATCATTAACTCAGATAAAAGTGATAATTTCAGACAAACCTCCACTGTTCACAGACACAAAGCCAAATATAATGTGCTTTCAAGGAGCTATACTTAGCCAGATGTTTCCAAATCGCTGAACCATAAATTGCATTTTTCACTTTTTATTGGAATGGTTTCTCATTTTGTAGATAAAAATATTTTTATATGTTCCTAAAGCAATTTATTTTTTTAAGAAACACTATGATTTACAACCTCTAGGAACAGGTTTCAATCCCTAATAGCTGAAAACATTTTGACTTCCCTTAGTTGGCACTGAGGAAAAGAACCATTCATGCCATATCACTTGTGCTCACAAATCATCCTAGAAGTAAATCTGCACTCTCTGTTTGCTATTAGTTTTGTGTGTTTTTTTTCTAGAAGTCTTTAAAAGTCATTTTTAATTACTGAGAATGAGGTCTATATGTGGCTTTACTAATTTCCTTTTTAAATGTGGAAACTGTAAGTTCAAAACTCAAATCAAATATGCTTTGTGAGCTTTAGAATATGGGATTATACAGCCATCTGGCCACCAGGCCATGTCTGCGTATAAGACATTAATAACATTTTTAATTTAAATGATAGATAAATCTGTTTCAAGTGCCTCAGCATCCCTTCTCAACATTGCTGCAGATCAGTTGATCCTAAATAATATTTTCAAGCTGTGGTAAGGTTATTGGTGTTCTGAGCAATCTAGAAATACCAAGTTCTTATGCCAGGAAATGGGTCAAACTGTAATCTCTTCATGTTACTGTTTTGATTTCAGAAATAGCTCTGTCCTTCACACACTGGGAGCCTGTATACTTTACCCTTCCCATGGATTTGATTACAGCTGCCATTGGGTGGTCCAGTGAAAACTTTATTAAATATCTACTTTTAATTAACCTCACTGGTCCTGGAACATCTCCACAACCTCAATCTATTTTTAGTCTCTCAGAGCAGTTTCACTTTTCTCCTTAAATAGTCATTCTATAATACTCCATCCTCTAATAATTATTACAAAATGGCACCAAGCTTGCTCAGCCAGAAGAGACTAGATAACATGCACTTCAGAGTCAGATTTACCTGTGGATCTAAGCTCTGCCTCATGGGGCTATGTGATCCTGGGCAAGTTACACTCTACTTCCTGATGTCCTCATTGGAGAACAGGAGACCTCATGGGAGGTTAGGAGGATCTCACTACAAGAACAACATCAAGTGCCCTCAGTGCTGAGAACAGTTGTTGGCTTTATTTATTTATTTTTAATTATGCTCAGTTAGCCACTGTATAGTACATCATTAGTTTCTGATGTAGCGTTCAATGATTCATTAGTTGCACATAACACCCAGTGCTCATCACAACACCTGTCCTCAATACCCATCACCCTGTTATACCCTATCCCCCCAAACCCCTCCCCTCTGAAACACTCGGTTTCTTTCCTGGGGTCCATAGTCTGTCATGGTTTGTCTCCCTCTCTGATATCTCCCCCTTCAGATTTCCCTCCCTGTTATTGGCTTTACATGCTAGTCTCTTTACTTTCTGTTCAGTGCGAGCATGCACCTCATAAAGAAATAGAGATAAGTCTCTTCTTTCATTCCCTTATTTTCTTGGTTTTATCTTTCCTGTTGGTGTTTCTTATATTGCTGATCGTTTGGTGTGAGAATTGTGCAAAGTCCAGTTTACCCTATTCCTCTTTTTTTTTTTAAGATATAGAAATGCTTCTTTCTGAGATCATTCCTAAACAGTAGGCCAAGCATGTGCATTTACTCCATAAGTAACTCTATCGTTTGACTATCTGATAGCATTTATAGCCTTATCTTTGGCTTTTCTCTTCATCATACTGGTGGGACTAAGGGCCACGATTCAGAGACGAGCAGGGACCACATAACATTTGAAATAGGAGAATTAACTTTCTTGTCCAAGCAGGAAATTAAATCAACACTTTACTTACCTCTTTTTTTTTCTTTTGATAAGTGGAACAATAAAGTCTTTGGCCAATACCAGGACTGATATACTTACATCCATTCCAGCGGTGTTTATGGAAAATAGAATATGAAAGTTTGGAAGGAAAGTTTACTCTCAGCTGCAGAAGGAAGATGGCATTACCTAGAAAATCTCACATTGTTGAAACATTATCTTGAAACAGCTTAGAAGTCGTTCAGAAGTGGTGATCAGATTGGAGGATTAGATGAAAGGGTACCCAAACTAGGCAAGTTATCTTAGGGCTATGTTTGCAGTGCAAGCATATGTTATTTTAATTATATGTTTGGGGTACCACCCAACAACCTATAGACCCAATGGTACAGTTAGAAGTAGAATGCAGAAGTATACAAATCTAGCATAACAAAAAATTCATGGATGTTAACAAATGCATTGTTGACTCTCGACTCTACATGATCTGTTCCCCAGCCACATATGGCAAGTATTTTAAGTCTGTGGCTCTGAGCTACTCTCATCAAACATCCTTGTCATTCTAATGGGTTAATTCATGACCCAAATTTCAGTATACATCTCTGTGAAATAAGAAAGGCATTGGGAAATCTTATTGTATCTTTGATCCTATATTCCCTTTGAACTGCTTAGTTGCAGGTTGAATAGTAAATGCTAGTAAACAACCTCATAATAAGTGTTCATTATCAGTCTTCCAACTTGTATTTGCAGGGTTTTTTTTTTTTTTTCAATTTCGAAAGTGTGTTTATTTGTGCTCACTTATATTAACCAATGGATAGTATGGGTGATTATGTTTAGGACCCACCATGGTGCTGTCACTGCCTTTTAGGATAAGTAAGTCTTGAAGAGAATCACATGTGGAAAGAGCAGCATATGCAAATAAGAATATATCAAAACAGAGGCCACAACTGAAGGGAAGAATAGAAGATAATGCGGGAAGGGAATTTAATGAGATCCTAGAAGGTCTCTCTCTCTTTTTTTATTAAATAATATTTTTTAATGTTTTTTTTTTATTATATTATGTTAGCCACCGTACAGTACATCCCTGGCTTGAGATCCTAAGTCTTAAATGCCAACTCAGTAAAACCCCAGACTTGTAGTAACATGGTCTTAACAAAGAGACCACATCTGTTTCAGAAAAAGAAACCTAGAACCATGGCATATATATGGGAAGAACGGCAATAAAAATCAGCTCATATTCACCTAGTGAAGCATAAGCAGCAATTTGCTAATCAAATGAGAGAGTCTCATGTTATTCTCTAGACTCATTTTATATTTATAGCACATAATTAAATAAAATTTAAGGCTTTGTAACAAAATTTCATTTTACTAAATAGCTGTCAGATAGCATTTATTTGCAAAGTCAAACTATTTATACACATACTTTACAAGAGTCAGTAATTAAGTCTACATGCTAAGGCTTATTTTGATAGTTGTTTCCATGGTGTACTCGTTTTTTTTTCTTTTCATCTTAGAGCTTCAGTTCCATTAGGTGTTTTTTTTTCCCCCCAAACAGATTATTTTTAGGTTCTTATTCAAACGACTTAATCAGTAAACTAAATTGGCCCTTTTAAATGTGGTAACTAATAATGATTTAATGACAACCTTCCCTTTTAGTCTTCAACCAACCCTTTTATTCAATAGCAAGATTACATGAAATGTATTATTGTCCCCCCATTCTGTAAACCTCTGATATAATATTTCCAACATATTAACATTTAATTATGTTTTGGGGAGAACTGACCAGGTTATAGAATTACTGATACATACTGTGGATCATAGGTTTGTTTCAAAATGGGGCATAAACCAGAAGATTTATTGTTGGATCAAATACTAGTTTGAAATGACAGAGTTCCAAAGCTGCTCTTTAGATGGATTTGTGGATTATAAGCTTATTTAAAAAGGTAATTTTGTTTCCCTCCTTTCTTTTTTTCTTATCTGTATTTGTCAGGCCTAGAACAATGATAGAAAATAATCAGTACTCATTAAATAAAGGTATGAACAAAGACCCTTCATGTTTTGCAATTGTTATGATGTTGGAAGAGTTGCCTGCTTCAAGGAGGAGCTTTGTATGGTGGGTATTTAGTATCCCTCAGACCCCATTACTCAACTCCTCCCCTTCTTTTAATTTAGGAAAGAGGAGATCAGGTTTGTATACTTGAATGTAAAATCCAGCTCTGGCATTTTAGCTATGAGATCATGGGCAAGTGGTTTTCCTTCTCTCATCATCACTCTTTCTCAGCCTTTTAATAGAGATAGTAACATGTCAGGGATGAGATTAACATCAAATGAAATGAATGTATGTAAAGTACCTAGTTCCGTGTCTTGAATATAAAGGCATCCAACAGATTAATCTGTGTCTTAGTGAAACAATGCTTAAGACTGAAACATATGGGTTCCTGATTCTGTGTCTTTGTTCCATTTCTATCTGTATGTATGATTCACACTTGGAGGATAGGATCAACTAGTCTTCTTCAGCCAATGTGTGTTGGAGATGTGCCACAAAGACTTTGACATTTCATGGATGCCCAACTTTATCAACACTTTAAAAATCATAAAAGCACAGTGTACTAGATCTCCTCACATACACTGTTACATTTATTTCATTATGCCTAAAGCTTTACAAGTATCTTAGTATCTGTGATAGCTTATCAAATGTTTGCTGTTTCTATGAATGTTAAATTGTCCTGAGCCTCTTTCTAGGTAGATTTTAATCAGAAGCATTGCTAGTGGTAAAGTTAGTTGGAAGAGTACAGTTTCCCTCAGATCACAATACTGTTTGAAGTGTTGCCTGACTACTTATACTTGGGTTAAAGTGGTGCTGTTGCCACATGTAGATAAAAAATATTAATAGGATCTCAGAATGCATCCTCATCCATGACTGGCTTTATGATAAAATCTGTAATAAATTGGGGTAGCCTTGTAATGGCCCAAACCTCAATATTCTACGCAATGACTTATTATAGGCTTTAAAACCACTTGAAGATTTCTTCCCATCACACCTGTAACCATTTCTTAATCTTTATCTTAATATTGTCTGTACATGTATATTATGATACATCATCCTTCACATGATTATAAAGCATATTAAAATGATGTTACAAACCATTTTCAGAAATAAATATCCAATCTCAGATGTCTCTGTAGAAATAGGAATGACCATGTTCTTTTTGACACTGCTGGCACATTTGTCATATGCACAAAAACATTTGTTTGGAAGATGTAGCCTAGAACTTTAGGACGGGTGTTTTGCTACATGAAAATGAGTGAATCAATGGGAATCACACCCATTATGTAGGCTAAATAATAATAATAAGCATTTAGTGAGCCAATACTAGATACCAAACATAGTATTAAGCACCTTATATGAATTAACTTGGTTAATTTTTATAAAAATTCTATAAAGTACATACAATTTTTTCCCTGTCTTTCAGGTATGAAGACAGGTTCAAAAACATGAAGTACATAACTTTAAAGAGCATACTTCAACTGAGGTCTTTCCAATTCCAAAGCCCATAGGGTAGTGTAATATTATAGCTTCTGATTTCCATGAAGGTTGGGCAGAACACACCTATGCATCATGTAAACTTCCTAAGTCTGAGTTTATCCCCAACAGAGAAGGCACTAATGATCGTGAACTTCTATATGGAGCCCTATTATACATCAGCCTTCCCAGCCTATGATTTCAGTTGTCTAAAGCAGTCACTCACTGGCTGGGACGACTGAGAACAGTCCCATAGCATCCTTCAGCCCCAGATTGCTGTAGCTGAAGGACTTCTCCCCAGCTCTAGAAAGACAATTAATTATTTCTAAACCAGCCCACTCACATTAAACTCATGTATGAACATAATAAATGACAAAGGAGTTTGAATCATCTATAGTGCACCAACCAGCATCCCTGATTAAAAATGATTTTTTGCTTTAATTGAAATGATTGCTGTGAACAGCTGCCAGGTGAGCTGGGTGAATGTGGGTAGAAGGTGACTAGGAAAGTCTCCACAGCTGAGACCAAATTCATTTATATATTTTTTTCTCCCTTCCTTTTTCCCTCCCTCTCCCTCTCTCCGCTCTCCCTCCCTACCTTCCTCAGTCTCTCTCCTGCTCTCCCTCCCTCTCCCTCTAGGGGGTGAGGGGGGAAAGGCAAGGCAAGTATATACTGCAGAGTAATTTACTGAATTGATGAAAATGTCACAAAAAAATTCAGAATTGTACTGTGTGGGAGACAAACATGACTTTAGATTCTGGGAGAGGCTCAATATTCAGTTTCCACATAGGCAAATGGAAATTCTTTACAAAACTTAAAGTAAGCAGATGAAAATTATAAGATAGAAAAATCATTTTAAAAATATCTGGGATGATTAATTAAAGGGGAAGCTGAGTTACACATTTTCTCTTCCTTTGTTTTCTCTTTTACTAAGAACAAGACATACGCATATATAAGATTCTTATCCAGTGGGGCTGCACATCTGAGAGCCCTTTGCTTCAGTTCCCTTAGCTTGAACAGGTAATAGAAACTTGGAACTACAAATGGTCATACAAATCATCTGACACTCTCATTTTAGAGAAGAGAAAACTGAACCCTGCCCCCCTCCAAGAAAGGAAGGAATGTATCAATTTATATAAATACTTGGAGAAACAAGTAGAAATAAACATTCAATAGATTGAGCCAATTGAGATGATTTGTTCTGGATCACCATGGTGACTTTGTATGTACCCTGGTCTCCTTGTTCTTCTTCAGTTAATTTGCTGCTTGTGAATTATGTTATTTTATTTAAACAGCATTTAATTGTTTCTCCAGTCTAAGGAAAAGGAACCACTCTGGATTCATTGTTTTGTTTTTTGTTTTCTTTCATGCATACTGGAAATATGTAGCCCTACTTTTACTACTTAATGTTCCCAGGGTATTGACCTATCATTTCATTGCTTTCAATGAAGTAGAAACACTGAAAGAATAAATATTAAGTTGCAATTTGAATATAATTAATAGCTAGCAGTTATTATACTGTATGCTGGGCCTTGTATCAACTATATATTCTAACTTTTTAAATCCTCGTAGCAGCTCTATAATATGCATGCAATTATTCTCTCCATTTTGTATTTAAGGAACCCAAGACACAGAGAGGTTCAGTAACTTGGCTACAAGTTGGACACACAGCCATTTATTTATTAGTGGTAGTTCAGTTTATGCAATCAGATTGTAAAGATTGCATTTTTTTAAAAGATTTTATTTATTTATTTGACAGAGAGAGACAGCCAGCGAGAGCGGGGACACAAGCAGGGGGAGTGGGAGAAGAAGAAGCAGGCTCATAGCAGAGGAGCCTGATGTGGGGCTCGATCCCATAATGCCGGGATCACGCCCTGAGCCGAAGGCAGACGCTTAACCGCTGTGCCACCCAGGCACCCCAAAGATTGCATTTTTAACAAGTGTGCTCTACTCTTTCTTCAGTGTGAACTCATTTTGCAGAGGAAAATTAATGTAAGAAATTAAATCACTTGCCAAGGCCACAGAGCCAAGAAGTAGTGGGGCTGATACATGAATGCAGGTCTGTCTCTTGCCATGATGCTTATCCTCATAAGCTTCTAAGAGCATCAGATGTTAGAGAGCAGACAAAGCAAAAGAGAAGAGCCAGCAAGATGTGAAGTGGGACCTTACAGGGAGGTTGTACTATAAAAGGGTTTTATTTTGGGGGGGGGGTGTGAAGGTGTAGTTCTGAATTTGGAGGATCAGTCCCATATTTTGTCAGTGTACAGCATTGTTACAGGCTTGGGAAGGCAATCTAACCCATGGAACACAGGCTTCAATCCAATCCTAATTTGTTTAGTTTCATGGGGAAGGAGATTCAGAATTTAGGCCATCTTCATCTCAAGGGAGACCTGTAGCTACCTGAGTTCACAGATTCCTTAGTCCCCATGCCCCTATAGGGCAAGCATGGCTGCTTCTGTTGAGAGCCAAGGAGCCAAGGGTCATTTTGACTCAGAGAAACTGCTCCTTAGTTTCTCTGCAATATTTCATATCTCTATTTACATAGGCCCCATGCCTGCATGCCCAATCCTAGCTGCCCCAATCCAGGTGTATTTCCATATAGCAGACCAGGCTGAACCAACATTCCACATTTATCTTAACTCTGTAGTTTCCAAGGAAACCGTACTGCAAAGACAGACACTGAATTCCCAATTCTGTATTAGCCCAGGCCTGATGTTAACCCTTTATACACAGTTAAGCAGACCAAAGCAACGCTTGACACAATGATGGCCCCCGTAGACACTCGGGAAATAACATGAAGAATGAATGAATGTGTGAATGAATATATATGTAATGAATATTGCCTGTCTCTTCTTTATCATCTCACAGTGACTAAACTCAATGAACTGGTTTATAAATCGATTATTATATAGTTGAGGATGTTTCTGGCAGATGACTCAGCTCTGGGGATTTGCACAAATAGTCTTGCTTGTCATGTATATTAATAAAGAAGATCAAATTTCAGATCTGAAGGTCTCTGGGAGACCAGGAAACTAGAGCAAGTAATAAAAAGTATACTCTTAATGAATCATTCCCATTTTTAAAGTCTAGTGAATTTCCTTTTGCATTTCTAAATATATAATTGTTATTGTAAGTAATATGTATATTTTCCCTGAATGATATTGGAGTATTTTTGGGAATTTCTCATTTTTAAATCTATCTGGAGTCGCTTATTTATTAAGTCAAGAAGTCATTACTGAATTCCGGTAGTATGCCATATACCCTGCTTGATGATGGGATACAGTGATTGGCAAGAACATTCATCCACCATCATGGGGCTTACTTGCTAGTGGGAGAACATACATTAAGCAAATATTTAAACAAGTATATACAAAATGATGATGACTATAAATGCCATGAGAGACGTTAGTGGATATATAAGAGCATGCATTAGGAAAATGTGGATTTGTGAGTTGTCAAAGAAGGGTGTCCTAGGAGGTACTATATCACCAGATGTTAGACTTGAGAGTAAGAGTCACTAATGAATTCATTGGGGAAGGCATTCCAGGATTAGGGAATAACATATATAAAAGTCTTGGGGCAAGAGAGAAAATACGGTGCATTTGCTGCAAGTCTATCATTATAATGTGACATTGTAATTTATGTGTACCACTTCTAAGATGATATGCTGAACATGTACATTTTCAATAAATCAACAATTTAATTTTAAAACTGAGAACATACTATGTATCAAGTGCTGTGTTAATTGCTAAAGATACAATAATTGAGACAGTATTTTTCCTTTCTAAAAAGTAAATATTAATGGAAAATCAGACAAAGGTGATGATGGTTAACTACTGGGGAGAGTATAGGTATAAATAAAAGGCATATGATTCAAATAGAAAAATGTCTTAGAGGAAGTGACATCTCAGTTGAGATGTAAATATAAATTAAACAGTGGGCTTCAGAGAACTTCCCAAAACACTTGCATAGACTTAGGTAGAACCCTGCCCTTGTGAATAATAGTCCTGCAAAATACATTTTAGACTTTTTTTTAATCAAAGTATAGTTGACACTCAATGTTACATTAGGTTCAGGTATATAACATAGTAATTCAGGAAATCTATACATTATGCTATGCTCATGGCAAATGTCGCTACCATCTGTCATCTTACCACACTACTGAAATAACATTGACTATATTACTTATCCTGTACCTTTTATCCCCATGATTTATTCATTCCACGATTGGAAACCCCTATCTCCCACTCCTCTTCACCATATTGCCCTTCTGCCCATCCCTTTACCCTCTGGAACCACCAGTCTGTTCTCTGTATAATCGCTATTTTTCTGCATTTTTGTTTGTCCATTTTTGTTTTGTGTTTTAGATTCCACATACAAGTGAAATCACATGGTGTTCATCTTTGTCTGACTTATTTCACTCAGCATAATATCCTTTAGATTCATCTCTGTAGTTGCAAGTGGCAAAATTTCATCCTTTTCATGGCTAATATTCTAGTGTGTGTGTGTGTGTGTGTGTGTGTGTGTGTGTGTGTGTGTGTGTGTTTTATATATGTGTACACACATCTCACATCTTCTTTATCCATTCATCTATCAATGAATGCTTTGGTTGCTTTCATATGTAGGACATTGTAAATAATGCTGCAATAAGTATAGGGTACATTTATCTTTTCAAATTAGTGTTTTCATTTTCTTTGAGTAAGTATCCAGTAGTGGAATTACTAGATCATTTGGTATTTTTATTTTTAGTTTTTTTTTAAGGAAACTACATAATGTTTTCCACAGTGGTTGCACCAATTTACATTCCCACTGGGAGTGCATGAGGGTTCATTTTTCTCCACATTGTCACCAAAACTTATTTCTTGTCCTTATTTTAGCCATTCTGACAGGTGTAAGGTGGTACCTCATTGTGGTTTGGATATACATTTCCTTGATGACTAGTGCTCTTGAGCATCTAGTCGTGTATCTGCTGGGCATCTGTATGGAAAAATGTCTAATCTTTGGAAAAATGTCTATTCAGGTCCTATGCCCATTTTTAATCAGATTATTTATGTTTCTTTGGTATTGAGTTGTATAAGTTCTTTATATATTTTGGATATTAACCCCTTATCAGATATATCACTTATGAATATATCTTCCCATTCAGTAGGTTGCCTTTTTGTTTTGCTGATGGTTTCCTTCACTGTACAAAAGCTTTTTATTTTGCTATTGTGCCAATTGTTTGTTTCCCATGTCTAAGGAGACATATCTAGAAAAATGTTGCTAAGACCGATGTCAAAGAGATTGCTGCCTATGTTTTCTCCTAGGAGTTTTATGGTTTTATGTTTCCAATTTAGGTCTTTAATCATTTTGAGTTTATTTTTGTGTATAGTGTAAGGAAATGGTCCAGTTCCATTATTTTGCATGGAGCTGTCCAGTTTTCCCCACACCATTTATTGAAGAGACTGTGTTTTCCACAATGTATATTCTTGTGTCCTTTGTTTTAGATTAATTGGCCATATAGGTGTGGGTTTATTTCTGACCTTTCTATTCTATTCCATTGATCTGTGTGTCTATTTTTGTTCCACTACTATACTATTTTGATGACTACAGTTTTATAGTATATTTTGAAATCTGGGATTGTGATACCTCCAAACTTGTACTTCTTTCTCAAGAATCCATTGGCAATATTTGGGGTCTTCCGTGGTTCCATATAAATTTTAGTATTATTCTAGTTCTATGATAAATGCTGTTAATATTTTGATAGAGATTGCATTGAATCTATAGATTGCCTTAGGTAGTTTGCACATTTTAACAATATTCTTCCTACCCGTGAGCATGGGATGTACTTCATTTGTGTCTCATTTCTGATCTTATAAAGAAAGCTCTCAGTTTTTCAACACTGAGTATGATATTAGCTGTGGGTCTGTCATATATGGCCTTTATTATGTTGAGACATGTTCTCTCTAAGCCTATCTTGTGAATTTTTATCATGAACAGATGTTGTATTTTGTCAAATGTTTTTTTCTGCATCTATTGAGATGATCATCTGATTTACATTATTTTGTTAGTGTGGTATATCTCATTGATTGGCTTGTGAATATTGAACCATCCTTGCATCACCAGAATAAACCCCATTTGATTGTGGTGAATGATTTTTTAATGTATAGTTGATTGTGATTTCCTTATGTTTTGCTGAGGATTTGCATATAGGCTCATCAGTATTAGTGTATAGTTTTCTTTTTGTGTAGTGTCTTTGGTTTTGGTATGAGGGAGTGCCAGCCTCGTAGAATGCATTTGGAAGCTTTCCTTCCTCTTCTATTTTTTTTTTTTTTGAAACAGATTGAGAAGAATAAGTATTAACACTTCTTTAAATGTTTGGTAGAATTCACCTGTGAATCCATCTGTCCTGGACTTTTGTTGGGTGCTTTTGATAGCCACTTCACTTCTTACTAAATTGGTCTGTTCAGATTTTCCATGTCTTCTTAATTTAGTTTCAGAAGATGATATGTTTCTAGGAATTTATGCATGTCTTCTATCTAATTTGTTGGCATATAATTTTTGTAGTAGTCTTTTATAATCTTTGTACTTCTGCAGTGTAGGTGGTTCTTTCCCTCTTGCATTTATAACTTTGCTCTCTTTTTCTTGATAGGGATGACTGAAGGTTTATCAATTTTGTGTATCTTTTCAAAGAACCAGTTGTTTTCATTAGTTTTTGCTATTTTTTTGTCTTTATTTCACTTATTTTTATTATTTCCTTCCTTCTAACAACTTTGGGTTTTGTTTGTTCTATTTTTTTAGTTCCTTTAGATGTAATATTACTATTTATTTGAAATTACTTTTTCCTTGATGTAGGCCTGCATGACTTTGAATTTGTCTCTTTGAACTGCTTTTGCCACATCCTAAAGACTTTGGACCATTATGTTTTCATTTTTATTTGTTTCCATGCATAGTTTGATAACCTCTTCAATTTCTTCAGTGATTCATTGGTTTTTTAGTAACATGTTGTTTAGCCTCCATGTGTTTCTGTTTATTCTAGGGGTTTTTTTGGGTTCTTTGGTGTTTTTTTTTAATGACTGATTTTTAGTTTCCCACTGTTATGGTCAGAAAATGTTCATGATATGATTTCAGTCTTCTTAAATTTATTGAGATTTGTTTCATGGCCTAACATCTATCTTGTAGAATGTACTTAAAAAGAATGTGTATTCTGGTTTTTTTGGGGGGGTGGTGGTGTTTATGGTATGTTCTGTATACAACTGTTAAGTCTGTCTGACTAATGAGTCATTCGAAGATTGTTTCCTTATTGATTTTCTGCCTGGATGATATATCCATTGATGTGAATTTGTTGTTGAAGTCCCCTATTATTGCATTACTGTAAAATACCTGTTATTTGCTTTATGTTTTAGGTGCTCCAGTGTTGGTGCATAGATATTTACAACTGTTTTTTTTTTTTAAGATTTTATTTATTTATTTGACAGAGAGAGATACAGCCAGTGAGAGAGGGAACACAAGCAGGGGGAGTGGGGGAGGAAGAAGCAGGCTCATAGCAGAGGAGCCATGTGGGGCTCGATCCCATAACGCTGGGATCACGCCCTGAGCTGAAGGCAGACGTTTAACCGCTGTGCCACCCAGGCGCCCCAGATATTTACAACTGTTATATCCTCTTTATACTAATTGCCATTTTATTGTTTTCTGATTGATTTTGTAGTTTTTTCTGTTTTTCTTTTTCTCTTGCTCCCTTTCCTTGTGATTGATAACTTTCTGTTGTGTTATGCTTGGCTTTATTTCTTGTGTAACTATTACAGATTTTTGGTCTGTGCTTACCATATGGCTAATATATAACACATAAGTATATAGAAGTCTATATAAGTTGATGGCATTTATGTTTGAATCTATCCTAAAATAATTGTTTTATATGTATACGTTGTTATATTTTACCTCTTTTTAGTCATTTTCTTATGTTTAATTTTGGCCTTTTTCACTTAAAGAAGTCCCCTTCCAAGGTCAATTTAGTGGTGATAAAACTTTTAACTTTCATTTGTCTGGTAAACTATTGATCTCTTTAAAATCTGAAATGATAACCTTGCTGGTTAAAGTATTTTTGGTTGTAAGGTGTTTGGTTTTGTTATCTTTCACCATTTTGATACCATTCTTTTCTGGCTTGCAAAGTTTCTGCTGAAAAATCAGCTGATAGGCTTATGGGGATTTCTTTGTACATAACTTTTTGCTTATCTCTTTCTGCTTTTAAGATTGTATATTTAACCTTTGAAATTTTAATTATTGTGTAGTGTTGTAGACCTCTTTGGGTTCACCTTATTTGGAACTCTGCTTGGGCCTGAGTGTGTATTTCTTCTATAGGTTAGGTAAGTAAGTTTTTTGCCCCTTTCTCTTTTCTACTTCTGGGACCCCTATAATGTGATGTTTGTTCACTTGATGCTGTCCAATATGTACCTTAACCTATCTTCATTCTATTTTCTTTTTGTTGTTCAGCTTGCATACTTTCCATTAGCTTGTTTTCCAGATCACTGATCCATTCTTTGCATCCTCTAATCTCCTGTTGAATGTCTGTAGTGTATTTTTCATTTCATTTATTCTTTTATTCTTTCTCTTTGTTGAGGTTCTCATAAAGATCTTACACTCTTCTCTCCAGTCTGGTAAGCATCTATATGATCATTATTTTAACCTCTTATTGGGCAGATTGGTTATTTCTTTTTCACTTAGTCCTTTTTCTGACGTTTTGTCTTGTTCTTTCATTTGGAGTGTATTCCTCTGTCTCACCATTTTGCTTGACTCTCTGTATATATGTCTATAAATTAGGCAGAATAGCTACTTCTAAACCTGAAGGAATGGTATTGTGTATGGTCATCCTCTGTGTAGACCATGTGTCTGGTCACTTTGGCTTGTGTGTGTTGAGGTTCCTGGGGCACTCTGTACTGGGGCTTTCCTGGTGGGATGTCCAGAGCTAAAGTGTGTGTGGGCCTGGGCAGTACTGGGGCTCTCTGTGCAGAGGGTACATGAGCAGGATAGCTGGCACTGAAGTGGATGCAAACTGGGGGCTCTCCTTACAGAGGATCCCTTTGTGGGATTCCTGGAACCCAGATTCTACATGAGCTAGTAGGGTCCTCTGGATCTCCATGAAACAGGCATCCCAACAGTTGGGGCTGAAGTGGGACATGGGTTGGGGGGTATTGTGGCAGGACAGCTAAAGCTGAAGTGGATGCAGGCAAGGTTCTTCTGCATTTCTCAGCATAGGGCGTATCCTGATGGGATAACTGGAACCAAGGCAGGTTCAAGCCAGGGTGTCCAGCCTAGGGAACACCTTCACGGTGTGCCCAGAACCTAGGTGAAAATGGGCTAAGTTTTGTCAAGCTGCTCCAAGCAGTAGGCACATAGCTGAGAGGCTGGAGTCAAAGTGATGTGGCCCTATAGAATTATGGGGGTGCTTTGCATCTGTGTCACCTTGGCACAACAGCTGGAGCTATAATGTGCAGTAACTGGGGTGTCTCAGTGTGCGCTGCACAGGGGCTACCTTTATGGGATAGCTGGGGTTCCTGTGGGCTAGAGGCCTGGGGCTCACTGAGACAGGAGGCCAGGTGGGGCAACCCAATCCAGTCTCTTCCATACTATCAAGATGGAAGGGGGACATAAACCAAGGCACTTGCAAACCCCTCTGCTATTTGGCAGGGTACAAGGCTAGTTCCTCTATATTCCTGTGGCTCTCTGAAACCAAACTTTTTTTTTTTTTCCTGTGCCCCAGGGCAGACGAATCTGCTCACAATTCCACAGTACTTTCTCTCCTGACTAGTTTGCAGCATCAGATGTAGGTGTTTCTTTTGTTATCATGTTTTGGTCTCTCTTGCCATTCTCTGTGTGGTCTATCTTTTGTTGTGCTGAGGCCGTTCAGCCTTCAGCTCTACTTCAGGATGAATTGCTCTATAAACAGGTATAGTTCTGGTGCGTCCATGGAGGAGATGAGTTCAGTATCTTCCTATATTGCCATCTTGAACTAGAACCTTAGGTAGACTTTTGATTTGATTTCTCCAGTGAATATTTCATAGATGATTAATTTCATAATGTTGATATTTGATAGCTTTAAGCATTTTTCTGACTTTGTCTCTAATTTTTCTACTATATATATGCTATATATACATACACATATGATATAGAAACAGATACAGTTATGTACATAGAGACATATTATCAAAAACATATTTTAATCCACATGTCTCTACAATACTCAGAACTTCATTTTAAAAATGTTGAGTGACTGCTGGTTAATGCAGAGCCAAGACTAGAACACTTGGTCTGGTGTTATAAATACCTTGTCTCAAAAGGAGAAAGAGCATCCCCCTTGAAAGAATTGCTATTGATTGGGTCTTTTCTTTGAATTGCTTAGAAACTGAAGTTGCTAGCAGAGATGTTATGAAGGATTTGCTGGAATCCACTTTGGTGAGATTTTCTTGGGAGAAATTTTACAGCATATTTAATCAGGCGACCAAGAAACAACAGCTGCTTGTGTATGAAGCATCAGTAAAGCTGCTAAGATTTATATAATCTTTAGTGTTCAACAGATTGCTAGCATTTATAGGACAGTCAATGTATGCCTATGCTCATATGCAGTCATATAATGCTACCTTTCCCACTGCCTCTGAATAGAGGGGCTTCATAAGAAAAAAATACTTTGGAGAGAGTTGCAATGAGGATTAGAGAACAGAAGATCCTAAATTGCCCAATAGAAGGCAATGAGGGCAGAACCTGCTTATAATGGAAACAAAAATGTTATTCAATTTAGCCTATATACCCATAGTCATCTATCACTACGGCAGCAGAATCATTCTTCTGGCATTTCTCCTTGTGGCAAAATCAGTGTAAAAATATTTATGTGCCGGTCTAAGTATGGGAATATTTCTAACTCTAGGTGATTATCAATTGTATTGGCTTTAATTTTCCCTAAATAGGACTAGTAAATTCTCACAAAGGAACTTTGAGATGTATACCTGAAGACATACAGAATTGGAAGGGATCTTAGAGATTATTCACAATCTACCCCACACTTTAAACAGGAGATCCTTGTGGCCAGCAGAGCTGAAACTATTGACTTGGTCCAGTACTTTCTCAGCCATTCATTACTGTCTTAAATCAAAGTTCCTCAGTCTAGCATTGAGATTCTCAAGAAAATAGCTCCTCTTGCACTCTAATCTTGTATTCTGTGGTTTCCCAGCATATATATTGCCTCCTCAAAGAGGCTATTCTCATGGCCACCCCTAAGGCCTAGTTTTATACAACTTTCCTTTCTTTTTGTTGATAATGTCCTACATTCTTCACCATTCATTTCAAGATCCAAGTCAAAGCCCAGCTACCTTACCATTGAGACCCTGAGTTAAAAATGATGTCCACTTCATTCTAAGTTTATAGACCATGTAAAGTCTGAGTCATCATGTAACAGCAGTTTTTGCATTGCTTACTAGAGGCTATATAAAACAGTAGAAAGACCTTGGTCTTTAGAGTTAGGCAAGTATAGACTTCAATATCTAATCCTACCCTTTGACCACTGCCATGATCTATATATTATTAGTAAGGTATATGTGTGTATATTTATGTATGTTAGGACAGGCTGTGCTTTTCTATAGAGGTAAATAAATCCTGAATTTTCAGTTATTTAGTGCAAGATTTGTTTCTTGCTCATAATAAGTCCAATGTGGATTGGGCAACTCTTCTAAACACTAAAGGATGCAGGTTGTTCCCATCCTGTGGCTCTGCCATCTTCATATGTGGACTTCACGTTTATTCAAAAAAGAAAAAGGTATGGAGGTGTCATACAAGCTCATAAAGGCCTATCCAGAAAGTGGTTCTTTTCACTTCAACTCACATTTCACTGGCTAGCACTTGTCTTATGGCTTTGTCTGATTTCAGGTCACCTGGGAATTGTAGTTTCCCATGTGCCAGAAAGGACATGAAAAATGGACAGAGATGAGCACTAATGATCTGAGATGTCTGAATTTTGTCAGAATAAAAGGAGATAATAGAGTATCCAGTAGCCAGCACATAGAAGCTCAATAAATGATAATTAACATCTTGTAAAAGTTAAGTATTTACCTTTGGTGCTGAGCACATACGTGGCTAAATATTACTAAGTTTGGAAATTAACACTGGATAGGTTTTGGTCCAAGATAGCAATGTAGGAAGACCATGAACTCACCTTCACAGACACACCAAATCTATACCTATTTATACAGCAATTCCCCCTGAAGACCACACAGAAAATGGCAGTAAGAAAGAGAGAGGTGGAAAGAGAGTAACAAAGGGAAGCCACACCTCTGACATCGTGAACCTCAGTAGGGAGGTATAGTACTTTGGGACTATGAGCAGATTATTCTGCCCTGGAGCACAGAGAAAAGCCATGGTTCAAAAGGGCAACTAAAATAATGGAATTAGCCCCATAACCCTGCCAAATGGAGAGAGCACTACTGGAACTCTCGCTGGATAAGAAGGGCTGGTGAGCATCACAGTTCGTGTTCCCTCCACCTTGATAGTGTAGATGGGAGCATCCAGGCACCCTAGCTGGTCTGCCACCTCAGTGAGTCACAGAACCCAGCCCACACCAGTGGCAGCCATCCCACCAACATGGCCCCATTTGGCATTTATTGGGGCACCCCTGGTCAGTGCTCACTATAGCTCCAGCTGTCTCACCAAAGTGACCCAGGCACAAAGCCCCCCTGAACATTCCAGGCATGTACCACTTCATTTCCAGATGACTTGCCAGGGCACCCAGTGCAGAGAGTCCTTGGGCAACCCAGACTGCATTGCTTTCACTCCAGCCACTCTGCCAGAGTGTCCTGTGTGTGTAGCAACTTGGAAACCACCAGCCCATGCCCATCTTAGTTTCAGTTGCCACCAGGGTGCCCCCAGCACAGGACACCCCAGGACCTGCAAACAAGCACCTGCTTTGATTCCACCTGCCTCACCAGGGTGCCCCTTGAATACAGTACCCCAGGATACTCCAATTTGCACCCACTTAAATTTTCCTTCTACATTGCTCTTTGTTCAGAGAGCCCAGGGACTACCCTGGGCCATGCCAATTCAGCAGTCCAGCCAGGGCACATTCCGTGCAAAGAGCACTGGGACCACCACAACCCATTCATCTTAGGCCATGACACTGGGGCAATCCAGGAATTGAGTGCTCTGGGACCCCCCACCCCTAGTCACAGCTCCAGCCAACCAAAGTCATTAGACACACACAGCCTATATAGGGGACAGCCAAAACAAAGGCCATCTATTCAAGTTTAGGAGATGTAGCTGTTCCACCTAATTCATAGAAAAAAAAAAAAGAGAAGCAAAATGAGGAGACAGAGGCATATTCCAAATGAAAGAACAAGACATAACTTCAGGAAAAGAACTAAATAAAAAAAGAGATAAGTCTACCTGATAAGTAATGGTAATAAGACTGGAGGAAAAAATGGATGAACTCAGAACTTCAACAAAGAGATAGAAAATATATTAAAAAATCAGAAAAATACAATAAATCAAATGAAAAATATACCAGAGGGAGACAGCAGATTAGAGGATGGAGAAGAATGGGTTAATGACCTGGAAAACAGGGTAATGGAATGTACACAAGCTGAACCTTAAAAAGAAAAAAAGAAAAAACTGAGGATACATTAAGTTCTCTCTTGGACAGCATCAAATGAATGAACTAGGGGTCCCAGAAAGAGAAGAAAGGGGAAGATAACTTACGTAACTGAGGGAAGGCAATAGACATCCAGGTTCAGGAAGCATAGAAAGTCCCTTGCAAGATGAATCCAAGGTAGTGCACACCATGACACACAATAATTAAAATGTCAAAGATAGAGCTTTAAAAGCAGCAAGAGAGAAGCAGCTAGTGATGTACAGCTGAAACTCCATAAGACCTTCAGTTGATGTTTCAGAAGAAATTTTGTACATCAGAAGAGAGGGGCAGCATATATTCAAAGTACTAAAAAGAAAACAGACAAACTACAACCCACTACCCAGGAAGGTTACTATTCAGAATTAATTAAAGAAGGAATAAGGAGTTTCTCAGACAAACAAATCGTAAAGGATCACATCACCACTAAACTGGCCTTACAAGATATGATATGTTAAAGGGACTTCTTTATAAGTGGAAGGCCATAATTAGAAGACAATTACGAAAGAAAAGATTTCATGAGTAAAAGCAAACATACAGTAAATGTAGTAGAACAGTCATTTATAAAGCAAATACGAAGTTGAAAAAAAAGTAGTAAAATCAATTTTATCTTTAAAAATAAGGAGACTCACAAAATAAAAAGATGTATGACACATGTATATAAAACATGGAGGGGGAGTATAAATAAAGTTCTTTTAGAATGTGTTTGAACTTAAGTTAGCATCAATTTAACACAGACTGCTAATATACATAGGATGTTACATATGGACCTCATGGTAACCACAAACCCAAAACCTATAATAGCCACATAAAAAATTAAGAGAAAGAAAGCCAAACAGAACACTAGAGTCATTAATCACAAGGAAAGACAGCAAGGAACACAGAACTACAAAAACAACCAAAAAACAATGAATAAGTGGCAATAAGCATATACCTATCAATAATTACTTTAAATGTAAATGATCTAAATTTAAGGTTCCATCTAAGATGGTGATATAGGAAGACCCTAAATTCAATTCCTGAATGGGCATACCAAATCTTCACCTGTTTATAGAGCAGTCCTCTTGGAAAAGAACTAAGGGCTCAATGAGCATCTTCTGCACAAGAAAATACATAGAAACCACATAGAGAATGGCAAGAGACAGAGACATGGTAATAAAGGGAACCCTTATCTCCGATGCTTTGAACTGCAATGGATAGGGATAGTACTAAAGGACCATGAGTAGATTGTCTTCCTCAGGGCACACATACAAAAACAAGGTTTAAAAGGACAATTAAAGTATAAAGTAGCCCTGGAACCTTGCCAAATGTGGGAGCGCTGCTAGAACTCTATCTGGTTGAGATGGGCTGGCAAGCACTACTATTTATGTTTACCCTCCACCTTAGTGCAGGGATTGGATGCTATAGCTGGCCTGCTACCTCAGCTGGCCCCAGGCCCCTAGCCCACACCAGCCTCAGACGCCCAGGGAACAGAAAAGTTGTAGTTAAAAAGAGCAACTTGAATATAAAAGTTCTAGCCCTTGAACTCCACCAAGTAGTGGCAGAGCTGCTCAAATTTTCTCTGGGTTGGAAGGCCCACTGAGCACCACAATTTACATTCCCCCTCCACCCTGACAGCACAGACTGGACCAGGGTGTGGATGTCATGACCTGCTTGCTGCTTCAGTGAGCCCCAGCCCCCAGTCTATAACAGCCTCTGGAGCTGGCATGGACTAGAGGTCAAGGCAGCTCTAGCATGGCAAAATCGAGACATACATACCTGGTCAGGGCTTACTATAGCTCCAGCCATGTGCCAAGGGTACGTGGTACATAAGACCCCCAAATATTCTAGGCATGCACCATTTTGGTTCCATAGAGCCTGCTGAGGCACTCTTGGGTCAGAGTGCTCAGGGACCCCCCCAGCTCATGCCTGCTTTGGCTCTAGCCATACTGCCAGGGTACCTCCTGCATGGAACACCCTAGAAACTCATGGCCTTTGCCCACCTTGCCTCCAGCTATTTGGTCAGAGCACCACAGGACCTCTTGGCCTACACTAGTTTCAGGGGCCCCACCTAGGTGTCCCCCACATGGAGAGCACCAGGTCACCATGGCCTGTGCTGGTACTGGCCCTAGCTGCCCTGCCCAGGTGCTTCCTGTGCCATGCATCACAGGACACCATAATTTGCATCAATTTCATTTTCAGCTGTCTTTCTAGAATACCCTCTGCATGGAGAGCCCCAGGAACCTCAAGCTTGCACTAACTTCAGTTTTAGGTATCTTACCAGGATGTCCTCTGTGTGGAGAGCCCCAGCATTGCCCTGGCCTATGCCCACTTCAGCTACAGCTGTCCTGCCAGAATGTCCCTTAACTAGAGCATGCCAGGACAACTTGGCTTACACCCATTTCAGCATCAGCTGTCCTTCCCTGATTTTGTCTGCACAGAGAGCTCCAGTACTCCCCAGCTTATTCCAGGAACAGAGTGCCTGAGAACCTTCAGCCCACATAACCAGCCAATATCACTCAAGACAATTCCTTCAAGTTTAGGAGAAATAGCTGTTCCACCTAATTCATAGAACAAACACAGAGTCAGGTAAAATGAGGAGACAGAGGAATATTCTCCAAATGAAAGTACAAAACAAAACCTAAAAAAACCAACAAACCCCCTAAAAAATATGCCTGAGAAAGTTTAAAGTAATGCTCATAAAGATGTTCGTTAGATTGTAAGAACTCCGTGAGAACTAAAACAAAGAGATAGAAAATACAAAAAAAGTTCCAATCAGAGTAGAAGAATACAATAAATGAAATGGAAAATACACTAGAGGGAATCAACAGATTAGAGGATGCAGAAAACAGATTGGCAATCTGGGATATTTGAGTAATGAAAAGTAGCTGAGCTAAACAGCAAAAAGAAAAAAAAGTAATTAATAACAATAAAACAAAACAAAACAAAACAATGATAGGTTAGNGTAACAATAAAAAAACAAAACAAAACAATGATAGGTTAGTGAATCTCTTGGAAAACATCAAGCAATCATTCACATTATATGAGACCTAGAACAAATAGAGAAAGGGGCTAAAGACTTACCTAACCTGGGAAAGGAAACAGAAATCTAGGTTCAGGAAGTGCAGAGAGTCCCAAACAAGATGAACCCAAAGAGGTCCACACCACCACACATAAAAATTTCAAAGGTTAAACATAAAAATTTTTTAAAGCAGCAAGAGATAAGCAAAAAGTTATGTACAAGGAAAACCCCAAAAGGTTATCAGCTGATTTTTTTTAGCAGAAGCTTTGCAAGCCAGAAGAGAGTGGCATGATATATATAAAGTGCTGAAAGGAAACAAACAAAAAGAACAACCAAGAAAACTCTACCCAACAATTATAATTCAGAATTGAAGGAGAGAGAAAGATTTTAGCAAACAAAAGTTAAAGGAGCTCATCTCTACTAAATTGGCCTTATAAGAAACATTAAAGGGACCTCTTTAAAAGGAAAATATTAGTATTAGAAGATAATCATAAATTCAACATGTAAAATATGAAAACATATACAAAAAAAGTGGAGGGATGAATAAAAAATAAGTTCCTTTGCATCTGTTCAAACTGAAATGACTGTTAACTAATGATAAATTGTTATATGCTTAGGATGTAATATATGAACCTCATGGTAACCACAAGCCTAAAACCTGTAATAGGTACACAAAAAATAAAGAGAAAGAAAACCAAATAGAACACTAAAGAAAATCATAATCATAAGGAAAGAAAGGAAGAGAAGAATAGATAGATAGAATATATATTTGTGTGTGTATATAGAGAATATATATAGAATATATAGAGAGAGAATATATATATTCTCTCGAAAGAGAGGGAGAGAACTACAAAAACAACTGGAATAAACAAAATAAGAGTAAGTATATACCTATCTATAATAACTTACAATGTAAATGGTCTAAATACTCCCATCAAAAGACAGGATAGCAAAATGAATTAAAAAGCAAGACCCTTCTATATGTTGCCTACAAGAGACTCACTTTAGACCTAAACATAATACAGTCCAGAAGTTAAAAAAAAAGGAAAAAAAAAAAAGATAGACTTTAAAACAAAGACTACAAGATGAAGAAGGACATTACATAATGATAAAGGGGGTCAACCAACAAAAGGATATAATAGCTGTCAATAGCTATGCGCCCAACATTGGAGCCTCTAAATTCATAAAGCAAGTATTAACATACATAAAGGGAGAAACTGAGAGTAACACAATAATAGTAACACCCCATTTATATCAATGGGTAGTTCATCCAGGCAGAAAATTAATAAGAAAATAGTCTCTGAATGGCATGTTTGTCTAGAGGGACTTAACAGATATATGCAGTACAATCCATCCAAAACAACAGATTATACATTCTTTCACGTGCACTTGGAATATTCTCCAAGATAGATTACAGGTTAGGTCACAAAACAAGCCTCAGTGAATTTAAGAAGACTAAAATCATACCAGGCATCTTTTCTGAACACAATGGTATGAAACTAGAAATTGAAAAATACAAACTTGTGGAGGTTAAACAACATGCTACTAAACCACCAAAGGGTCAGTGAAGAAATCAAAGAGGAAATTAAGAGACTACGTGGAGACAAATGAATGAAAAAACAATGGTGCAAAATCTTTGGGGCTCAGATAAAAGCAATTCTAAGAGGAAATTTATAATGATACTGGCCTACCTCAAGAAAAAAGAAAAAATCCCAAATAAGTAATCTAACCTTATACCTAAAAGCCTTAGAAAAAGAAAAATCTCAAAGTTAGTAGAAAGAAGGAAATAATAAAGATCAGAGATTAAAAAATGAAACAGAGACTGAAAAACAACAGAAAACATCAATGAAACCAAGAGCTGGTTCTTTGGGGAAAAATATATATATATATTATATATATATATAATATATATATANCCATCTTGAACTAGAACCTTAGGTAGACTTTTGATTTGATTTCTCCAGTGAATATTTCATAGATGATTAATTTCATAATGTTGATATTTGATAGCTTTAAGCATTTTTCTGACTTTGTCTCTAATTTTTCTACTATATATATGCTATATATACATACACATATGATATAGAAACAGATACAGTTATGTACATAGAGACATATTATCAAAAACATATTTTAATCCACATGTCTCTACAATACTCAGAACTTCATTTTAAAAATGTTGAGTGACTGCTGGTTAATGCAGAGCCAAGACTAGAACACTTGGTCTGGTGTTATAAATACCTTGTCTCAAAAGGAGAAAGAGCATCCCCCTTGAAAGAATTGCTATTGATTGGGTCTTTTCTTTGAATTGCTTAGAAACTGAAGTTGCTAGCAGAGATGTTATGAAGGATTTGCTGGAATCCACTTTGGTGAGATTTTCTTGGGAGAAATTTTACAGCATATTTAATCAGGCGACCAAGAAACAACAGCTGCTTGTGTATGAAGCATCAGTAAAGCTGCTAAGATTTATATAATCTTTAGTGTTCAACAGATTGCTAGCATTTATAGGACAGTCAATGTATGCCTATGCTCATATGCAGTCATATAATGCTACCTTTCCCACTGCCTCTGAATAGAGGGGCTTCATAAGAAAAAAATACTTTGGAGAGAGTTGCAATGAGGATTAGAGAACAGAAGATCCTAAATTGCCCAATAGAAGGCAATGAGGGCAGAACCTGCTTATAATGGAAACAAAAATGTTATTCAATTTAGCCTATATACCCATAGTCATCTATCACTACGGCAGCAGAATCATTCTTCTGGCATTTCTCCTTGTGGCAAAATCAGTGTAAAAATATTTATGTGCCGGTCTAAGTATGGGAATATTTCTAACTCTAGGTGATTATCAATTGTATTGGCTTTAATTTTCCCTAAATAGGACTAGTAAATTCTCACAAAGGAACTTTGAGATGTATACCTGAAGACATACAGAATTGGAAGGGATCTTAGAGATTATTCACAATCTACCCCACACTTTAAACAGGAGATCCTTGTGGCCAGCAGAGCTGAAACTATTGACTTGGTCCAGTACTTTCTCAGCCATTCATTACTGTCTTAAATCAAAGTTCCTCAGTCTAGCATTGAGATTCTCAAGAAAATAGCTCCTCTTGCACTCTAATCTTGTATTCTGTGGTTTCCCAGCATATATATTGCCTCCTCAAAGAGGCTATTCTCATGGCCACCCCTAAGGCCTAGTTTTATACAACTTTCCTTTCTTTTTGTTGATAATGTCCTACATTCTTCACCATTCATTTCAAGATCCAAGTCAAAGCCCAGCTACCTTACCATTGAGACCCTGAGTTAAAAATGATGTCCACTTCATTCTAAGTTTATAGACCATGTAAAGTCTGAGTCATCATGTAACAGCAGTTTTTGCATTGCTTACTAGAGGCTATATAAAACAGTAGAAAGACCTTGGTCTTTAGAGTTAGGCAAGTATAGACTTCAATATCTAATCCTACCCTTTGACCACTGCATGATCTATATATTATTAGTAAGGTATATGTGTGTATATTTATGTATGTTAGGACAGGCTGTGCTTTTCTATAGAGGTAAATAAATCCTGAATTTTCAGTTATTTAGTGCAAGATTTGTTTCTTGCTCATAATAAGTCCAATGTGGATTGGGCAACTCTTCTAAACACTAAAGGATGCAGGTTGTTCCCATCCTGTGGCTCTGCCATCTTCATATGTGGACTTCACGTTTATTCAAAAAAGAAAAAGGTATGGAGGTGTCATACAAGCTCATAAAGGCCTATCCAGAAAGTGGTTCTTTTCACTTCAACTCACATTTCACTGGCTAGCACTTGTCTTATGGCTTTGTCTGATTTCAGGTCACCTGGGAATTGTAGTTTCCCATGTGCCAGAAAGGACATGAAAAATGGACAGAGATGAGCACTAATGATCTGAGATGTCTGAATTTTGTCAGAATAAAAGGAGATAATAGAGTATCCAGTAGCCAGCACATAGAAGCTCAATAAATGATAATTAACATCTTGTAAAAGTTAAGTATTTACCTTTGGTGCTGAGCACATACGTGGCTAAATATTACTAAGTTTGGAAATTAACACTGGATAGGTTTTGGTCCAAGATAGCAATGTAGGAAGACCATGAACTCACCTTCACAGACACACCAAATCTATACCTATTTATACAGCAATTCCCCCTGAAGACCACACAGAAAATGGCAGTAAGAAAGAGAGAGGTGGAAAGAGAGTAACAAAGGGAAGCCACACCTCTGACATCGTGAACCTCAGTAGGGAGGTATAGTACTTTGGGACTATGAGCAGATTATTCTGCCCTGGAGCACAGAGAAAAGCCATGGTTCAAAAGGGCAACTAAAATAATGGAATTAGCCCCATAACCCTGCCAAATGGAGAGAGCGCTACTGGAACTCTCGCTGGATAAGAAGGGCTGGTGAGCATCACAGTTCGTGTTCCCTCCACCTTGATAGTGTAGATGGGAGCATCCAGGCACCCTAGCTGGTCTGCCACCTCAGTGAGTCACAGAACCCAGCCCACACCAGTGGCAGCCATCCCACCAACATGGCCCCATTTGGCATTTATTGGGGCACCCCTGGTCAGGGCTCACTATAGCTCCAGCTGTCTCACCAAAGTGACCCAGGCACAAAGCCCCCCTGAACATTCCAGGCATGTACCACTTCATTTCCAGATGACTTGCCAGGGCACCCAGTGCAGAGAGTCCTTGGGCAACCCAGACTGCATTGCTTTCACTCCAGCCACTCTGCCAGAGTGTCCTGTGTGTGTAGCAACTTGGAAACCACCAGCCCATGCCCATCTTAGTTTCAGTTGCCACCAGGGTGCCCCCAGCACAGGACACCCCAGGACCTGCAAACAAGCACCTGCTTTGATTCCACCTGCCTCACCAGGGTGCCCCTTGAATACAGTACCCCAGGATACTCCAATTTGCACCCACTTAAATTTTCCTTCTACATTGCTCTTTGTTCAGAGAGCCCAGGGACTACCCTGGGCCATGCCAATTCAGCAGTCCAGCCAGGGCACATTCCGTGCAAAGAGCACTGGGACCACCACAACCCATTCATCTTAGGCCATGACACTGGGGCAATCCAGGAATTGAGTGCTCTGGGACCCCCCACCCCTAGTCACAGCTCCAGCCAACCAAAGTCATTAGACACACACAGCCTATATAGGGGACAGCCAAAACAAAGGCCATCTATTCAAGTTTAGGAGATGTAGCTGTTCCACCTAATTCATAGAAAAAAAAAAAAGAGAAGCAAAATGAGGAGACAGAGGCATATTCCAAATGAAAGAACAAGACATAACTTCAGGAAAAGAACTAAATAAAAAAAGAGATAAGTCTACCTGATAAGTAATGGTAATAAGACTGGAGGAAAAAATGGATGAACTCAGAACTTCAACAAAGAGATAGAAAATATATTAAAAAATCAGAAAAATACAATAAATCAAATGAAAAATATACCAGAGGGAGACAGCAGATTAGAGGATGGAGAAGAATGGGTTAATGACCTGGAAAACAGGGTAATGGAATGTACACAAGCTGAACCTTAAAAAGAAAAAAAGAAAAAACTGAGGATACATTAAGTTCTCTCTTGGACAGCATCAAATGAATGAACTAGGGGTCCCAGAAAGAGAAGAAAGGGGAAGATAACTTACGTAACTGAGGGAAGGCAATAGACATCCAGGTTCAGGAAGCATAGAAAGTCCCTTGCAAGATGAATCCAAGGTAGTGCACACCATGACACACAATAATTAAAATGTCAAAGATAGAGCTTTAAAAGCAGCAAGAGAGAAGCAGCTAGTGATGTACAGCTGAAACTCCATAAGACCTTCAGTTGATGTTTCAGAAGAAATTTTGTACATCAGAAGAGAGGGGCAGCATATATTCAAAGTACTAAAAAGAAAACAGACAAACTACAACCCACTACCCAGGAAGGTTACTATTCAGAATTAATTAAAGAAGGAATAAGGAGTTTCTCAGACAAACAAATGGTAAAGGATCACATCACCACTAAACTGGCCTTACAAGATATGATATGTTAAAGGGACTTCTTTATAAGTGGAAGGCCATAATTAGAAGACAATTACGAAAGAAAAGATTTCATGAGTAAAAGCAAACATACAGTAAATGTAGTAGAACAGTCATTTATAAAGCAAATACGAAGTTGAAAAAAAAGTAGTAAAATCAATTTTATCTTTAAAAATAAGGAGACTCACAAAATAAAAAGATGTATGACACATGTATATAAAACATGGAGGGGGAGTATAAATAAAGTTCTTTTAGAATGTGTTTGAACTTAAGTTAGCATCAATTTAACACAGACTGCTAATATACATAGGATGTTACATATGGACCTCATGGTAACCACAAACCCAAAACCTATAATAGCCACATAAAAAATTAAGAGAAAGAAAGCCAAACAGAACACTAGAGTCATTAATCACAAGGAAAGACAGCAAGGAACACAGAACTACAAAAACAACCAAAAAACAATGAATAAGTGGCAATAAGCATATACCTATCAATAATTACTTTAAATGTAAATGATCTAAATTTAAGGTTCCATCTAAGATGGTGATATAGGAAGACCCTAAATTCAATTCCTGAATGGGCATACCAAATCTTCACCTGTTTATAGAGCAGTCCTCTTGGAAAAGAACTAAGGGCTCAATGAGCATCTTCTGCACAAGAAAATACATAGAAACCACATAGAGAATGGCAAGAGACAGAGACATGGTAATAAAGGGAACCCTTATCTCCGATGCTTTGAACTGCAATGGATAGGGATAGTACTAAAGGACCATGAGTAGATTGTCTTCCTCAGGGCACACATACAAAAACAAGGTTTAAAAGGACAATTAAAGTATAAAGTAGCCCTGGAACCTTGCCAAATGTGGGAGCGCTGCTAGAACTCTATCTGGTTGAGATGGGCTGGCAAGCACTACTATTTATGTTTACCCTCCACCTTAGTGCAGGGATTGGATGCTATAGCTGGCCTGCTACCTCAGCTGGCCCCAGGCCCCTAGCCCACACCAGCCTCAGACGCCCAGGGAACAGAAAAGTTGTAGTTAAAAAGAGCAACTTGAATATAAAAGTTCTAGCCCTTGAACTCCACCAAGTAGTGGCAGAGCTGCTCAAATTTTCTCTGGGTTGGAAGGCCCACTGAGCACCACAATTTACATTCCCCCTCCACCCTGACAGCACAGACTGGACCAGGGTGTGGATGTCATGACCTGCTTGCTGCTTCAGTGAGCCCCAGCCCCCAGTCTATAACAGCCTCTGGAGCTGGCATGGACTAGAGGTCAAGGCAGCTCTAGCATGGCAAAATCGAGACATACATACCTGGTCAGGGCTTACTATAGCTCCAGCCATGTGCCAAGGGTACGTGGTACATAAGACCCCCAAATATTCTAGGCATGCACCATTTTGGTTCCATAGAGCCTGCTGAGGCACTCTTGGGTCAGAGTGCTCAGGGACCCCCCCAGCTCATGCCTGCTTTGGCTCTAGCCATACTGCCAGGGTACCTCCTGCATGGAACACCCTAGAAACTCATGGCCTTTGCCCACCTTGCCTCCAGCTATTTGGTCAGAGCACCACAGGACCTCTTGGCCTACACTAGTTTCAGGGGCCCCACCTAGGTGTCCCCCACATGGAGAGCACCAGGTCACCATGGCCTGTGCTGGTACTGGCCCTAGCTGCCCTGCCCAGGTGCTTCCTGTGCCATGCATCACAGGACACCATAATTTGCATCAATTTCATTTTCAGCTGTCTTTCTAGAATACCCTCTGCATGGAGAGCCCCAGGAACCTCAAGCTTGCACTAACTTCAGTTTTAGGTATCTTACCAGGATGTCCTCTGTGTGGAGAGCCCCAGCATTGCCCTGGCCTATGCCCACTTCAGCTACAGCTGTCCTGCCAGAATGTCCCTTAACTAGAGCATGCCAGGACAACTTGGCTTACACCCATTTCAGCATCAGCTGTCCTTCCCTGATTTTGTCTGCACAGAGAGCTCCAGTACTCCCCAGCTTATTCCAGGAACAGAGTGCCTGAGAACCTTCAGCCCACATAACCAGCCAATATCACTCAAGACAATTCCTTCAAGTTTAGGAGAAATAGCTGTTCCACCTAATTCATAGAACAAACACAGAGTCAGGTAAAATGAGGAGACAGAGGAATATTCTCCAAATGAAAGTACAAAACAAAACCTAAAAAAACCAACAAACCCCCTAAAAAATATGCCTGAGAAAGTTTAAAGTAATGCTCATAAAGATGTTCATTAGATTGTAAGAACTCCGTGAGAACTAAAACAAAGAGATAGAAAATACAAAAAAAGTTCCAATCAGAGTAGAAGAATACAATAAATGAAATGGAAAATACACTAGAGGGAATCAACAGATTAGAGGATGCAGAAAACAGATTGGCAATCTGGGATATTTGAGTAATGAAAAGTAGCTGAGCTAAACAGCAAAAAGAAAAAAAAGTAATTAATAACAATAAAACAAAACAAAACAAAACAATGATAGGTTAGTGAATCTCTTGGAAAACATCAAGCAATCATTCACATTATATGAGACCTAGAACAAATAGAGAAAGGGGCTAAAGACTTACCTAACCTGGGAAAGGAAACAGAAATCTAGGTTCAGGAAGTGCAGAGAGTCCCAAACAAGATGAACCCAAAGAGTTCCACACCACCACACATAAAAATTTCAAAGGTTAAACATAAAGAAAAAAATTTTAAAGCAGCAAGAGATATGCAAACAGTTATGTACAAGGGAAACCCCATAAGGTTATCAGCTGATTTTTTTAGCAGAAACTTTGCAAGCCAGAAGAGAGTGGCATGATATATATAAAGTGCTGAAAGGAAACAAACAAAAAGAACAACCAAGAAAACTCTACCCAACAATTATAATTCAGAATTGAAGGAGAGAGAAAGATTTTAGCAAACAAAAGTTAAAGGAGCTCATCTCTACTAAATTGGCCTTATAAGAAACATTAAAGGGACCTCTTTAAAAGGAAAAGATTAGTATTAGAAGATAATCATAAATTCAACATGTAAAATATGAAAACATATACAAAAAAAGTGGAGGGATGAATAAAAAATAAGTTCCTTTGCATCTGTTCAAACTGAAATGACTGTTAACTAATGATAAATTGTTATATGCTTAGGATGTAATATATGAACCTCATGGTAACCACAAGCCTAAAACCTGTAATAGGTACACAAAAAATAAAGAGAAAGAAAACCAAATAGAACACTAAAGAAAATCATAATCATAAGGAAAGAAAGGAAGAGAAGAATAGATAGATAGAATATATATTTGTGTGTGTATATAGAGAATATATATAGAATATATAGAGAGAGAATATATATATTCTCTCGAAAGAGAGGGAGAGAACTACAAAAACAACTGGAATAAACAAAATAAGAGTAAGTATATACCTATCTATAATAACTTACAATGTAAATGGTCTAAATACTCCCATCAAAAGACAGGATAGCAAAATGAATTAAAAAGCAAGACCCTTCTATATGTTGCCTACAAGAGACTCACTTTAGACCTAAACATAATACAGTCCAGAAGTTAAAAAAAAAGGAAAAAAAAAAAAGATAGACTTTAAAACAAAGACTACAAGATGAAGAAGGACATTACATAATGATAAAGGGGGTCAACCAACAAAAGGATATAATAGCTGTCAATAGCTATGCGCCCAACATTGGAGCCTCTAAATTCATAAAGCAAGTATTAACATACATAAAGGGAGAAACTGAGAGTAACACAATAATAGTAACACCCCATTTATATCAATGGGTAGTTCATCCAGGCAGAAAATTAATAAGAAAATAGTCTCTGAATGGCATGTTTGTCTAGAGGGACTTAACAGATATATGCAGTACAATCAATCCAAAAACAACAGATTATACATTCTTTCGAGTGCACTTGGAATATTCTCCAAGATAGATTACAGGTTAGGTCACAAAACAAGCCTCAGTGAATTTAAGAAGACTAAAATCATACCAGGCATCTTTTCTGACCACAATGGTATGAAACTAGAAATTGAAAAATACAAACTTGTGGAGGTTAAACAACATGCTACTAAACCACCAAAGGGTCAGTGAAGAAATCAAAGAGGAAATTAAGAGACTACGTGGAGACAAATGAATGAAAAAACAATGGTGCAAAATCTTTGGGGCTCAGATAAAAGCAATTCTAAGAGGAAATTTATAATGATACTGGCCTACC
This sequence comes from Ailuropoda melanoleuca, assembly GCF_002007445.2. Lineage (NCBI taxonomy): Eukaryota > Metazoa > Chordata > Mammalia > Carnivora > Ursidae > Ailuropoda > Ailuropoda melanoleuca. The sequence continues at coordinate 60,377,572 of NC_048233.1, read as the reverse complement.
TCAAGAAAAAAGAAAAAATCCCAAATAAGTAATCTAACCTTATACCTAAAAGCCTTAGAAAAAGAAAAATCTCAAAGTTAGTAGAAAGAAGGAAATAATAAAGATCAGAGATTAAAAAATGAAACAGAGACTGAAAAACAACAGAAAACATCAATGAAACCAAGAGCTGGTTCTTTGGGGAAAAAAAAATATATATGATAAACCCTTAGACTTATGAAAAAAAAGAGAGGACTCAAATAAATAAGAGAAACAAGGGAAGTAACAACTGACATCACAGAAAAAATTGTGAAAAATTATATATCAACAAAGTGGACAACCTACAAGAAATGGATAATCCCTAGAAAGATACACACTTCCAATGCTGAGGGGTGCCTGGGTGGCTCAGTTGTTGAGCGTCTGCCTTCGGCTCGGGGTGTGATCCCGGAGTTCTGGGATCGAGCCCCCCATCGGGCTCCTCTGCTGGAAGCCTGCTTCTTCCTCTCTCACTCCCCCTGCTAGTGTCCCCTCTCTCGTTGGCTGTGTCTCTCCCTGTCAAATAAATAAATAAAATCATTAAAAAAAAAAACCCAAAAAACTTCCAATGCTAAATTAGAAAGAAATAAAAGTTCTGAACAGATCAACTAATAGTAATTAGTACTCAAAACAAAAGTTCAGGACCAGATGGATTCACAGGTAAATTCTACCAAACATTTAAAGAAGAGTTAATACCCATTTTCCTCAAACTATTCCCAAAAAAAGAAAGGGAAGGAAAACTTCCAAACATATTCTATGAAGCTAGCATTGCCCTGATATCAAAACCAGGCAATAACACTATTGATAGTGTTAGATGAACTAGATGCAAACAGATGAATTAAATGCAAAATTCTCCCACAACATATTAGCAAAAAACATTCAACAATAAAAGGATCATTCACCACAATAAAGTGGGATTTATTCTTGGGATGCAGGAATAGTTCAATATTCACAAATCAACAATGGGATTTACCATATCAACAAAACAAAGGATATAAATCATATCATCTCATAGATGCAGAAGACGCATTTGACAAACTTCAACAGCTGTTCATGATAAAAACTCTCAACAAAGTGGGTTTGAAGGGAAATACCTCAACATAATAAAGGCCGTATATGAAAAACCAAGAGCTTTTCCCCTAAGACTGGGTATCAGACAAGGATGCCCACTCTCACCACTTTTATTCAACCTGGGATTGGAAGTCTAAGCTACAGCAATCAGACCAGGTAAAGAAATGAAAGGTATCCAAATTGGTAAGGAAGAAGTTACTATCACTGTTTGTAGAAGACATGATACTATACATGGAAAACCCTAAATAACCCACCAAAAATTATCAGAATAAATGAATTCAGTAAAGTTGCAGTATACAAAATGAATATACAGAAATCTGTTAATTTCCTATATACTAGTAACAAAGTATCAGAAAGAAAAATTAAGAAAACAATTCTATTTACGATTGCACCAAAAAGAATAAAGTACCCAGGAATAAACTTAACCAAGGAGGTGAATGACCTGCACTCTGAAAACTATAAAACACTGATGAGAATAATTAAAGACAACACAAAGAAATGGAAAGATATTCCATGCTCATGGACTAGAAGAATATTGTTAAAATGTCCACTTTACCCAAGGCAATATATAGATTCAACAGCATTTTTTACAGAACTGGAAAAAAATGTTAAAGTTGGTATGGAACCACAAAATAGCTAAAACACTCTTGAGAAAATGAACAAAGCTAGAGATATCATAATCCCAGNATCTTGAGAAAAATGAACAAAGCTAGAGATATCACAATCCCAGATTTCCAGACATACTAAAAGATACAACAGTCAAAACAGTATGGTACTGGCCATAGAAATAGGAANCTCTTGAGAAAATGAACAAAGCTAGAGATATCATAATCCCAGATTTCCAGACATACTAAAAGATACAACAGTCAAAACAGTATGGTACTGGCCATAGAAATAGGAACATAGATCAATGAAATAGAATAGATAGCCCTGATATAAACCCATGGTTATATGGTTAAGTAATCTGTGACAGAGAAGGCAGAATATATAATGGAGAAAAGACACTCACTTCAGTAAACGGTGTTGGGAAACTGGATAGCTACCTGCAAAAAAATGAAACTGGACCACTTTCTAACACCACACACACAAACACAAACTCAAAATGAATTAAAGACCTGAAACAAAACATAGACAGTAATTTAAGTACTTTCTTTTTGGTCTTAGCAAAATTTTCTAGATATGTCTCCTCAGGCTAGGGATACAAAAACAAAAATAAGCTACATCAAAATGTAGAAGCTTTTTTTTTTTTTTTAAAGATTTTATTTATTTATTTGACAGAGATAGAGACAGCCAGCGAGAGAGGNAGCAAAATTTTCTAGATATGTCTCCTCAGGCTAGGGATACAAAAACAAAAATAAACCACATCAAAATGTAGACGCTTTTGCACAGCAAAGGAAACCAATAAAACAAAAAGGTGACCAACTGAATGGGAGAAGGTATTTGTAAATGACATATCCAATAAGGGGTTAATATCCAAAATACATAAAGAATACTAAACCAAATAATCCAATTAAAAATGGGCAGAGGACATGAATATTTTTCCAAAGAAGACATACAAATGGACAGCAGACACATGAAAACATGCTCAACATCACTAATCANATCAACTGCTGTGCCACCCAGGCGCCCCTAGAAGCTTTTGCACAGCAAAGGAAACCAATAAAACAAAAAGGCGACCAACCGAATGGGAGGAGGTATTTGTAAATGACATATCCAATAAGGGGTTAATATCCAAAGTACGTAAAGAATACTAAACCAAATAATCCAATTAAAAATGGGCAGAGGACATGAATATTTTTCCAAAGAAGACATACAAATGGACAGCAGACACATGAAAACATGCTCAACATCACTAATCATTAGGGAAATGCAAATCAAAAACAATAAGGTATCAGCTTACACCTGTCAGAAAGGCTAGAATCAAAAAGACAAAAATTAACAAATGTTGGCAAGGCCGTGGAGAAAAAAAGAATACTTGTGCATGGTTGGTGGGAATGTAAATTAGTATAGCCACTGTGAAAAATAGTATGTTTCCTCAAAAATCAGAAATAGAAATACCATACTATCCAGTAATACCACTACCCTCTATCCAAAGAAAACAAAAACACAAATTTGCAAAGTTATAGGCACCCTATGTTTATTGCAGCTTTATAATACCCTAAAGAATGAAAGCAACCCAAGTGTGATAAGGAAATTGTGAATTGATGTGATACACACACACACACAAACACACACACACACACACACAGAGGAATATTATTCAGCCATATAAAAGAATGAAATCTTGCTATTTGCAACAACATGGATGGAGATAGAGAGTATAATGCTAAGTGAAGTCAGTCAGAAAAATAAATACCATATTATTTCACTCATGTGGAATTTAAGGAACAAATGAAAAAATGAAGGGAAAAAAGAGGGAGACAAACAAAACACAGACTCTTAATTATGGAGAACAAATAGGTGGTTACTAGAGGGGAGGTAGCTGGGGGATGGGTGAAATAGGTAAAGGGGATTAAGAGTACACTTATCTTGATGAATCATACATAGAATTGTTGATGAGTGATATATAGAATTGTTGAACCACTATATTGTACACCTGAAACTAATACGACACTGTATGTTAATGTATGGAAATAAGTGAAAAGGATAAGATTTTAGGGGCACCTGGGTGGCTCAGTCAGTTGAGCTTCTGTTTTTGGCTCAGGTCATGATCCCAGAATCCTGGGATTGAGGCCCGCGTTGGGCTCCCTGCTCAGCGGGGAGTCTGTTTCTCCCTCTCCCTCTGCCTCTCCTCTCTGGCTTGTGCTCTCTCTCTCTTGCTCATTCTCTCTCTCTCTCAAATAAATAAATAAAATCTTAAATAAAAAAGGATAAGATTTTGCCATTTGTGACAACATGGATGGAGCTGGAAGGTATGATAGCTGAAATTAGATAAAGACAAATATCATATTATTTCACTTATTTGTGGAATCTAAAAAAAAAAACCCCAAAACAAATGAAAAAACAAGCAAAAAACAGAAACAAACTGATGGTTGCCAGAGCAGTGGTGGGAGGGGAAGGCAAAATGGGTGAAGAGGACTGGGAGGTACAGGATTCCAGTTATGGAATAAGTCATGGGGATAAAAGCACAGCATAGGAATACAGTCAATGGCATCGTAATAATCTTGCATAATGACAAGGTAGCTACTCTTGTGGTGAGCATAGCATGACATATAGAATCACTATGTTGTAAACCTGAAACTAACGCGACATTGAGTGTTTACTCTACTTGAGTAAAAAATAAGTTTATTTAAACAAATTTAAGCTTCCAGGAAATCTTTCCCTCATGCCAATCCTTCACTTGGTCCTATCTTCTCTTCAAATTTCTGTTGCTTCTTCCCAAGACATACCTGATTTTAAGATACTTTATTCAATGACTGTCCCACTTCCTTTCTTCCAGTATAAAGTCTCTTCTTAAGATGGTGCACATAATTATATATTTTTCATTTGTATTTATTCTCATCTGCCTACCTGGAAACCACATTGTATATGGACTATTCTTTGTGTAAGACTCTGAAAACATGTACCCAAGGCTTATAAACAGTGTATCTGCCCTAATTCAGGAATAAGAGTTCAGTGAAATGAGCTTTTTTTTTCTTAAAGAGGACATGAATATTTCATGAAATATGTAATCCAAATGTTGGGATTCTTAAATGCACTCTATAGATAAATGGGAAGAAATGGGAAGAAATCTATTGTAAACACAGTGAGGTTATACACATATAACCTAGTGTTATTTATACCTTGTGCTCTGTATACTTTGTTATATATACACTTATGTTAAATCTCATTAATTACAAATCCATTTCATTAAACTAGAATTATTGAATAATAAATTTGGTTTCATCTACATGTATCATTCTGTAATTTGTCTTTTCTCAATTTTTAAAGTATAATAATAAAGGCATAGAGGGAAATTTAAAATAAAAGTGATTCACCATTAATCCACCTGATGCAACTGTTTCAAATTATTATTAATAATTTTTCCCACTTTCTATTCCAAAGAAGAAGTGACTTTACACTCTGATCAGAAAGGGACAGTGACTAGTTCATGGAGAACTTGCTGTCAAAGGAAATTATAGAAACATTGTGCCTATAAATTATTTCTTGCTGTCTTTACCTTTTCCATCTTTGGATCCTATGCCATCCTTCTATTGAGAAACCCCTCCCCTGGAAAGGACTTGAAAATGCCTAGGATTTTTATGATCTCTAAAGAGGGAGTGAGCTTTAGCTCTTCCTTGCTAAATGGAATTTGTTTCTCACCCTTACTTCATCTTTCTTTCCTCTTGAACTCTTTACTTCCTTACTGGTAATATAACCATCTCTTTCTCCCTTTTCTCAATTTTAATTTAGATTTTTTTTTTTACATTTTTTAGTTAAATAAAAAAATTTTTCTCAGCATCTGTGCTTCAGACAAAATGAAGTACAGTGGAGAGAAGCACAGTACCAAAGAGTGTTAGACTTCAGTACTTTGCTGTTACAGTTTGGACTGAACACAGCAGTCCATTTGGAGGTAGTCATTCTAGCCATGAAGGGGTATATTTCTCCATTTGGGAAAAAAGATAAGGACATATTCATAGCTTAGAGAAATTGCTTTGCGACTTTCCAGGAAATACACTATAAAAAAAGAGACATTAACACAGAAAATGTAGTGAGAGAAACCTTCAGTATTTCTGCTGAATAAAGAGCTCTTGGGCTCCAATCATATTAGTGATTGCATTGGTGCTGTCAGTTATGAATGACTTAGAGGTGACTAACGGGTCATGGCCAGAGTCTGAGTTCTCATACCTATATCAACAGACCCACTGTTGTTTATTTCAACATTTTCCTCAATGTGAAGGCTGTTTGCTCCAGATTCTTAAAAGAGAAGCTTGAAGATACTTACAAAAAATATTTCTAAATATATCCTTGGAAATATTGTTGAGGGCAGGCGAATCTTCCACCCAGAATTTTCTGACTTTGGCCTTCAGAAATGCTCAGATTGATGAGATCTCTCCCTGGAGAGGCCAGAGAGGAAACGGTAAGCTTTCCCAATAAGAAAGGTGCCAACTTATTTCAATAAAACAAATAATTCAGATTACATGGTTCTCCTGATTATATCCCTCCAAAGGCTCACAATAAAATGTGTAGAATCTTTATCAGATTCTAAATGTCCCACATTATTTGGTGCCTGCTTACCTCAATAAACTCATCTTCCACTACTTTCTCTATTTTTCATCTGCTCTGGTCAAGGCGAGTATACAAGTTAAGATGACAACTCATTATTTTTTTCCAGGGTTTTCTGTTTCACATTGAAAGACGAGCCTCCCAGGGATCCTTATAGACCTTGACAAACTGGAATAATTGGTCACTCCACTTCTAAGAGTTCCTGGAGTATATGTAGTTCCCTCTCTGGGTCTTTGCACTTGTGAGTCTCTCTGCTTGGAATGGTGTTTCCTCCTATTGTCACATAGCATGTGTTCTCATTTTTGAACTTTGTTCAGACTTTTTACCATTGTATCTTAAAATAGCCTTTTCTCCTATCACTTGCTATCCCCTAAATCCATCCCTCTCTTGCCACTTTTAACACCTACTACTATCTGAAATTGTGCTGCTTATGTTTGGTTTTTGTTGGTTTCCTCTACGAGAAAATAAATCCAATGAGTTTAGGGACTTAGTATATTTTATTCACCTCTGTTTCCTAGCATCAAGAAGAGTGCTTTGAACTTAGTAGGTACTCAACAAATATTGGTTGAAAGAATAAGTAAATAAAAATTGAGGAGAAATTTCATTTGTAAATGGGTAACAAAAAGTAGCTTCTTGTACTCAGTTTACTTTCTAAATACTTTATCAATTTAGATAAATTACATAATTTGCAACAAATAGGAAACCAGAAATAATCAGCAGAACATTAATTCCCAAAGAGACAACTGGTAGAAATCCTTCACAATTTTAGTGTAAGGAATTCACAAATTTCCTATGTGCATAAAATTTCCCCAAAAAATATTTGTCATGCTGGTAGAATGAATGACCTTTATTGTATGATAGAAATTTCTGAGATTACAAATGGCAAGAGTGAAGCCATATAAGGCATCAATACTGTATCCAAAGTTGGCCTTCTATTCTGAGTCATATTTTGACCAGAAAATAGGGCCAGGGGTGTGGTGGAGAAAAGAAAAGGAAAAAAGAAAAACCTACCATGCTGATTGTATGTAATGGAGCAAAAGGACCTGGAGGAGATTATTGAAAGAAAACTATATACAGATACTTTTGTTCTAAGTGCCTTGGCAAATTTCCTTTAATTGCAAAGCTGAGATTCTGATAAATTGATTTTAAAAATGTGGTAATGGTAGCAATTAATCTCTTCCTCCCCAGTGGTCCCATAGCACTTGGTGTGTGCCTTTATTGGAGCACTTAACAATCTATCTTGAATAAGAGATCCTTATGAAGGCTCTTCATCCAATAGATTGTGCAGCCCTGAGCCAGTAGGCTCTGAGTCACTCTGTGTGTGTGTGTGTGTGTGTGTGTGTGTGTGTATGTATAAAATTTGGGGTTTTTTGCAATAGCATTTATAATTGGGAGGCAGTAAGTAGTCAATAAATGGTTGTGTTGATAAGAATAATTGGAGTCAAGGAGAGAGAATGGAATCTGTGTCAAAAAGAGGAGAGATTGCTTGTTATATGCCCCTCTCATTTTCTTCCTTTTCAAGAGAGAGTTGCAGAGGAGTTGAGTTATTAAATAAATAGCTTCAAAGGTTTTCAGCTCTTACCTTGGAGTGTCTGATATATTTCCATTTCCCTATATCTTTGTTTGATACTCCATTTTGGAAAACTTTTAAGCTTTTTTTTTTTTTATGTGTTAGATGGGTAAAAAACATGTTTTTCAGTTTGAGTTTCCCTGATTATCAGTGAGATTAAGTTTTTCCATATTTCTCTTTTTCTATAAACTATATTTTCATATATTTTGCCCTCTGGGAGGCTTGTCTTTTTTTTTCCTACTGATTTGAAAGAGCTCTTTATGCATCCTGGATATTTATCCAGAATGTTAATGATGCCTATGCTAACCCATTTCTAAAAATTATTTCTGCTCATTTTTATGAGGGCAAAGGGGGTAATGTTTTTCTTAGACTTTTTGGGTTTTGTATCTTTCTTAAGGAAGCCCTTCTCTACTACAAAATTATAAGATAGTCTCCTATATTTCTCACAATACTTATGTAGTTTAGTTATAGCACTTCGATCCATTACACATTGAACTTGATGCATGTCTGATGTTCAGTCTGACTTTATTATTGTCCTAATAAAAAGTGAATTATCTCCACATGATTTAATAGTCCATCTTTTGCTAAGAAATTTGAAATGTCATGGATCTGGTCTATTCCTGTACTAATGATATGATCTCTCTACCTCTCTCTCTTTCTCCCTCTCTCTCTCCCTCCCTCCTTCCCCTCTTCCTTTCTTTCTACTTTTGGTAGATTATACTTAAATGTTTTTCTTCCATTTGAACTTGAAATAAGTTGCTGAATTTATAAAATTCCTTTATCTATTTTAATTAAAATGCATTAAAATCATCAATTACTTTGGAAAATTGTTTTGTTTATAATACATCTTCTTGTTTATGAACTTGGTATGTTATTTATTTGATATTCTATTTGATAGTTTTCTTAATGTAAGCCTTGAGCTTTTAAAAAAGATTTTATTTATCTATTTATTTATCTATTTGTTTATTTAGAGAGCACGAGCAGGGGAAGGGAGACTTTCAGGAAGACTCCCTGCTGAGCAGGGAGCCCAATGCAGGGCTTGATCTCACAACCCTGAGATCATGACCTGAGCTAAAATCAAGAGTCCTATGCTTAACTGACTGAGCCACCCAGGTGCCCCTTGAGATTCTTATATTAGATGTGTTCTTAGGCATTTTATTCTATTTCTTTATATTGCAAACAGGATCTCTTTCTGTTTTTAAATTTAGTTACTTTTGGCACATAGAAAAATTATTCATATTTTAAAAATACATATTGAGCACGAATGTGTCCTTCTTCCGAATTCTCTCATTTGTTCTTATACATCTCTCAGATGACTTTCTTGTTTTATAGGTAAATAATTGTATATGCACATAGTCACAGTTTTGGCTCTCCCTTTCTATTATTCATAACTCATTTCTTTTCTCTGTTCTCTTTCATTGACTTGGTCAGCTAGTATCATACCGAATAGTAGTGGTTATAGCAGGCAAATTTAACCTATTCCTACCAAGGTGTCATCTGTTTAATAAATATTAATTAAACTCCTACTGTGTGTCAGAAACAAGTTCTAGTTATTAAATAAAACAAGAATAATTCCCTGAATTAATGGAACTTATATTTTCATAGGAATGATACAGAATACATAATGCCCACAAAAATACATAAATTAGATAAAATATTAGAAGGTGAAATTAATATGGTTAAAGAAGACCTAACACAGTTGGAAGGGTCAGGTGGTAATTGGGTGGTACAGGACAAACCTCAGAGGAAATGATATTTGAGTAGAGCTCAAAGGTGGTAAGAGAGTTAGCCATGTGGACAGATAAAGAACATTCCAGGCAGAGGAATGCCAGTGTAAAGGCCCTGGTGTGAGAGGCTGCCTCGTGTAATTGAGCAGTGGTAAGCAGGCCAGTGTGGCTGAAGCAGAGTGAGCAACAAGGAGAAAAGGAGATGAGGTTAGGCAGCAGGTCATGGGGGAAGATCACAAAAGACTGTGGAGAAAAGGACACTGGCTGTAACTTTGTGTGGAATGGAAAAACCACTACAGGGTTTGGAGACACAGATGACATTTTCTGACTTTCATTTTGAAAGGATGACTCTGGTTGCTATTTGAAGATCTGGTGACAGGGACCAAAGAATTTGTAAAATCAGGGAGACCATGTGGGATATAATTTAATAGTGCAGGCAAGATATGAGGCAGGTCATATGAGAAATGGCCAAAGTATGGATATACATTGAGGTACAGTACACAAGACACCCTGGTGGCTCAGCAGTGAAATGTAAGAGAGAAGCCTCAAGGCTGCCATCCTGATGTCACTTTTTTTTTTCTTCTCTCACAACTGAAACTTGAGTTTCAATCAACTGAGATTATGCAAATGTGGAAGTGGGATAGAAGCTCATTTTTTTGTTATGGTAAATTTATGATGACTGTGAACAGCCAAATGAAGTGGTTGGGTACATGGGTCTGGAGTATAGCTAGGGATACAAAATTGGAAATCATCAGTAGGGATCCTGATTAGAACCAAAAGTACAGGGGCGCCTGGGTGGCGCAGTCGTTAAGCGTCTGCCTTCGGCTCAGGGCGTGATCCCGGAGTTATGGGATCGGACCCCACATCAGGCTCCTCTGCTGTGAGCCTGCTTCTTCCTCTCTCACTCCCCCTGCTTGTGTTCCCTCTCTTGCTGGCTTGTCTCTCTCTGTNGGGGCGCCTGGGTGGCGCAGTCGTTAAGCGTCTGCCTTTGGCTCAGGGCGTGATCCCGGAGTTATGGGATCGGGCCCCACATCAGGCTCCTCTGCTGTGAGCCTGCTTCTCCCTCTCTCACTCCCCCTGCTTGTGTTCCCTCTCTTGCTGGCTTGTCTCTCTCTGGCAAATAAATAAATAAAATGTTAAAAAAAAAAAAAGAATCAAAAGTACAAATGAACTCTTCGAGGAAGTGCAGGTGAGGAAGAGAAGTGACCCTAGGAATGAGTTATGAGGTGCTCTAATGAGCAAAAGGGACCGAAAGGAAGGGGTCAGTGAGGTAGATCACCAGTAGAGTGTGGTGGAAGCCCATGAGCAAAATGTATCAGTGAGCGGGAGGATCAACCCTGTCAAGCATGTTTGATTTGAAATGTGTTGGAAATTTAAAATCCCTATTTCAAAGAAACTATCAATTTTTGTTTTCACAGAAAGTTCTCATGGCACAGAAATGCCAGCAGCCAGATGAAGACACCTGTCCCTATCTGCATGTGGAGCCATAAGCAGTCATTTTCTAACTTGGCAGCACTCCTTCAAGTGACATTTCCAACACCACCTAGTGGACCAGGAAATTCAGTCAGGCTGGCGGCGCCAGAGGTGGGCCTGATCAAATCCCTCTTGGCAAATTCTTATTCAAGAAATAAGAAAAAATGGAAGACCCTGGGCATAAATCCCAAGATGCTATAAAGAATTTTTTGGAGGTAACTGCTGATTTGTAATGTGCAAAGTTTTCAAGCTTTGATTTTTTTGGATATGAAGGAAAATAATAAAAATAAAAGGGAAGTCTTACTCTTTTTCTACTATAACTACCCACACAGAATGAAGAGAATTGAGGAAACTATTTTAATGACTCAAATCCCTCCCCTCTAGAAAAATATTTCCCCTAATTATGTGGGTATTTCAAATATCAGATCCCCCAAATGGCTTCTAGTTCTTTTCCTTTTCACGGCTGGGTAGTTTTCTTTCTTCTCTCCTTCTTTACCTCCTTCCAACAAATAATTACTGAATACATAGAATATTCCAGGTGCTTAGGACACATCAGTAAAATGTGTAGACATTGTCTCTGCCCTCATGGAACTTAGTCTGGTGGGAAGATCAGCCATCAAATTAAAACTTATACAAAGTGTTACATAATTGCAGTAATAATGTGTGTGATAAAATATGGTACTATGTCATATTAATTTTTAACAAGTCTGTAAGTTCAGGGATGGCTTTCCCAAAGGAAATAATATTCATGTTGAGATCAAAAGGATAAATAGTACATAAAGTAATCAAAAATATAGGAGTCTCCCAGAAAATGGAAATGGCCTATGTGAAGACATAGAAAATGAACAATTTCTAATATAGTCTAGATTTAGACCCATAGTCAACATTATATCAAAGTACAAGTGATGCTCTTTCTACAGTCTCCTTTTGGAATCCTATTCCAGAAGAAAAGAGCATACTGTTAAACACCAGAAAAAAATGTGATCAGTGTAAACAAGCAACCTAAATATATTTGAAACCAAAGCTTAGATGATCTGTATAGCTAGAAGAGTAAATAACAACAAATATGCCCAAAAGGGAGTTAATATGGCTGCATTAACATACCGCTTTGAGTTATATTAAACTTTTCTTCTGTGAAAGAGAGGAGGAGGGAGAGAGAGAAGTGCGGAGGGAGGGGCAGAAGGAAAAGGAGAGAGAAAATCTTAAGCAGACTCCTACCCAGTGCAGGGCTTGATCTCAGGGCCCTGAAATCATGACCTGAGCCAAAATCAAAAATCAGATGCTTAAGTGACTGCCAGTCACCCCTCGATTTATATTATATAAAGCATTTTTTTGTCCAAATATAATTATTTGCATCCTCAGTATAGAAGTGCATTTGTTAGGGTATAATTCGGACTTAAAACAATAGAAACTTAAATATGGTGGAAGTTTGCTTTTCTCCCCACTAACAGTCTAAGAATACCAGAATTAGGGTGGTAGCTCCATGGTGAGAGGGCAGAGGCTCCTTATATCATGTTGTTCCATGTTCCCTAGAATGTCATCCTCATCTGCATGTTTCAAGATGACCCATAAGAGGGGAAAAGAAATTAAATAAAGGTACCATATTTCCCTTTAAGAGGCACAATCCAGAATTTTCTGATGTCATTTCTGCTATTAAATCATGACCTAAATGGACTTGGTCACAGGGCTGTACCTAGCTTGGGAAATATAGTAATTATTCTGGGCAGCCATATACCCAAGTGAAAAAATATGAGAAAGTGATATCAGATAATTGGGGGAAACTAGCATTAACCACCACAATGAGAAAGATGAAAAGCATTATGATAACCCAAAAGATACAAGAATGAGTAAGACTAGGTTCCTGAGCTGAAGGATGCCGGGATCCAATGGATGAGAGGCAGTAGAAACGTTGAAGAAGAAAGGTAGTGTCTTAGTGATGAAAAAAAGTCCATACGTTGATTCTCTGGGGGGAATTATCATTATATAAAAGATAACAGCTAAGTTATATACTGAAGTATGTGTCAGGTTTCAACAGGAAGAGAAAGGTAACAACCTTTCAGGAAGAGGAAACCATGTTACATCAACTTCCTTGATGGATCTTAATATGCTTACTGCTGTATCAACATTTAATTTGTAGTCAGATGATTTAAGGAATCATCTTAATTATGAGTTTTAGTCAAAGTAATCAGTCTTATCCATCTTAATATAAAAGTGAATTCTGAAAGTTTTTGAATCATAAGTAGAGCATCCCTGAATGGCAAGATGCCACTTGATAGACCTAACAAAAAGATAAAGCCAAGATTCTTCTTAAAAGGATTAATCCACAAAGTATGTAGCCATAAACATGACTTTTCCTTTTACATTCTAAACACATCTCCAAAGTAAGGTAAATAGTGAAGTAAGATCTGTAAAATAATCCATTTCAAGAACATCACAACTCATAAAAATTGAATTAGCTAAATTTCGGCAAGATGAGAAAATAGTGATCATAATTTCCATTAGTATATTAATTTATGGTTTTAAAAAAGTATATTTTACATACATTATCAGTAGATCCTTAATATAATTTTGTGATATAGGTACAGCTAGTATTATTTCAATTTTAAGGGTGACACTACCAAAGCTAAAAGGCATTAAGAAAACAGTATCAAATATGAAGAGTTTCAGAGACAAGATCAAAATCAAGATATAACAAGATCATATATTTACTATTGTGGGAAAATAAAATTGTCCATGCATTATTCTCAGGTGGAGGGCAGAAGTCAAACTAACATAAAGGGTTAGGGGCGCCTGGGTGGCTCAGTCATTAAGCGTCTGCCTTCCTGCTCAGCGGGAAGACTGCTTCTCCCTCTCCCTCTGCCCCTGCTTGTGTTCCCTCTCTCGCTGGCTGTTTCTCTGTCAAATAAATAATTAAAATCTTAAAAAAAAAAACTAACATAAAGGGTTAAATGTTAATCATCTAAATATATTCCCCATTAGCCCTTTCCTAATCTTGCATCATGAAAGGAACACAGGTGCAAAAGTAATTTAAAAACAGAAGGAGGAATGAACTATGAGAGACTCTGGGAAACAAACTCAGAGGGGAGGGGGGTGTTGGATTGGGATAGGCTGGTGATGGGTATTATTAAGGAGGGCACATATTGCATGGTGCACTGGGTGTTATATGCAAATAATGAATCATGGAACACTGCATCAAAAACTGAGGATGTACTGTACGGTGACTAATATAAAATAAAAATTAAAAAAACAAAACAAAAAAAAGCCCAGATTAATGTACTTCTTAGAATTCTAGAAAATTTGGGACCATTCTCTCATTGCCTTAAGTTATGTGTAGGTTTTCCCAAGAATGGCATGCTGGAATATTCTGGTATGAGGTTTATTCTATAAGAGGTAGTTTAATAATTCAATTTAGTCATGATATTTTATAAAACCTGTTGCTATAAAAGAATATTGATAGAAATGTAGGAATAATTAAACAAAACACTGTTAAGTTCAATTAATTGGGGATAGTCTACTTTGGTCAATTACTTAAAAGCCTGAATTTAGAATGCTTCAGTAAAATATCACTTCTTTCATATTTTAGTAAACAGCAAGGGGCAATCAAATTGGAAATTCTGAGTATATTTTAACAAAACTTTTCAATTTGCAGTGCACACAATGCCTAAAGGTTTTATTAAATCTTCTATATTCCTTTTTTTTAAACATTTTATTTTTTTTAGAGATTTTATTCCTTTATTTGAGAGAGAGAGAGAGCACAAGCAGGGGGAGGGGCAGAGGAAGAGGGAGAAGCAGACTCCCCATTGAGCAGGGAGCCCCATGCAGGGCTGGATCCAAGGACTCCAGGATCATGACCTGAGCCGAAGGCAGACACTTAACTGACTGAGCCACCCAGGTACCCCTAAATCTTCCATATTCTAATGTAATATATCCATTTGCTTAAGAAATTATTATTCCTTAGATATGTAATTTTTGTAAAGGCAAATTTCAGCCAAGGAAAAAGTTTATAATTTAAATTAGTGAAATGAGTAAAGTTGTCATGTATTGAAGCCAATATATATATGATGCCTTTGAAATATGATTACTACTGGTAATAGTTACTGTTCATTGAACTCTATATGCCCCCCACCCCATGTACATATGTATGTGCTTATGTATATATATACCAATCTCACAGTTACACTGAAATGCAGGTTTTATCATTCCCATTTTACAAATGTGAGTGCTAAGGATCAAAGTGATTAAGTGGTATGGCCAAAATCCCATAGTTTATAAAGGAGGGAAACACAATTAATCCCAGGTCTGTGTAATCTTAGAATCCATGTCTTTTCCATTATATCACTATTTCTATATGTGCTTCTGACTGTCTCTAAGAAAAGTTGTACCCTCCCAAGAACATCTGTGTTGATAGCAGTGTTCTATTTCTTGACTCAGGTGTTAATTACACAATTGTCTGCATTATAACTATTACTCTGTACCCCCCCTTTTTTAAATTTGCTTTTGCCCTTCTCTGTGAGATATAATAATAAAATGATAAATATTGTGTCTTTTAACAGCAAGATCATTGTGACAGAGCAATTTATATATAGGTTGGATTTTGGCAATAATCTGTTCCTAAGTAAATTGAGGTTGGGGCCTCAATTTACAGCAAGTCACTGGCTTTTGGAATAAGGCACAGCACTATGGGATGACCTCATTTATGTTAATTTAGAGTATGTAGATCTAGGGTGGTGAAATTGGAGAGTGAGCAAAAGAGGAAAACATTTATTGCCAATGATATGTATCTAGGTTCATTAGCACTCATTTAAACCTCAAAGCAACCATTAACAGTGGTTAATATAATGTCCATTTTAGATGATTTCAGTACATTTTCCACAAGTGAGTGTCTAAATGTTGATTTGCATATAGATGTGTCTGACAACCAAGTCTGAGTAGTTTTTGAAGAGCAAGGATTTAACAGTTAAGAGCAGTCAAATAAACTGATGGGGCGAGCAGTTGTCATTGGCTAAGTTAACTATACTGCATTCCTTTTTGAGAATTTACCTACCAGTTATCTGAGATTTTACCCATCAGAGACCTGAAATACCTATTATCTGGAGTAGCAAAGTGGCGTTAAAATATCAACGGCAGAAAGGTTGGCTGCAAAAGGATGATAGAAGAAGTCATCTGTATGTAGGCTGCCACTGCCATGAGCAGGGGTATATTGGTCATTTTAGTAAACCCTGTTCTGTGATCAGCCCTAGGTCCAAACTCTTGTGTCTCATTGGTCACTTCAATTAACCTCCCTGGCAGTTAGTTTCTTCTTTATGCAAAAAGGGAAGATGTTTGCATGTAAACACACTCTGGACAAGGTAAAGACCTTTACAGACACTAGACATTCTTATTTTGGGATTACAGTGCCCAGTTTGCAACAAAACAGCCATTTTGACTATGCCAGTGCTTTTCTAATTGAGATTCATTTCACTCATGACTTCTGCCCCAGTTATATAGAATATAATAAAAGAAAAATGAGTTTGCTGTACCTGAATTAATTTTTGAGCAATCTTCATTGAAACGCACACATGGGCTAAAATGAAGAGTGGAAATAATGAAGTTTTTGAAAGCTAAATTTCTGATTCTGTATCTGGCTTTCATTCACTTTCTACAATATGCCAATTTACTTTAGTTCAGGTTTATTGAGTCTTAATTTGGGGAAAGAATTTCTAGATAAGAATCCAACATAATTTGGTGCTAGGTTATTTACTTCTCTCACCTATTTCTGCTCATAATTTGTAGTAGTGGTTTTCTTTACTAAAATAGGATCATTTTCATTTTTTATGTGCATCCCAGGTTGTTCCAGGGAAGGTGTAAATAGACTTCCAAGAATATCAACTGAGGGGAAAATTAATATGGAGTCACCACCTTAAATATTTCTCCATCGCACTAAAGCTCTAGCCAAAGGAAAGTGGCTGCAAAGATGGTTGTGACGTTTGCTACTCCCCTTTGGCTAACTGCCTATGGAGAATAACCTTGCAATGTGACTAAGATGTCATGAAATAAAGTTTAGAAAGTTATTTGTTTAAAACACCAACTGGACAGTAGGCTGAAGGCCATAAACACAGATACCTGAAGAACAAATTTGCTTTTTGAATCAGAAGCCAGAGTCCAAATATACTGGACCCTCTGAAGCATCTCTAATATTTACCCAGTAATCTGATTTGGGAGCCTCCTTGCTTTTCTCTTTCCCATTGATTTAGTCACCTACTGGCAACTTCATGAGCTCCAGAAAGGATCAGGAACCTGCTCCCCCAACTCTCAGCAAAGCAATTTGTGCTGAAATCACAGAGAATCAAGATGGAAAGACTTCTTGGTGTGGCCAGTGCACTCCCAGGGAACTGGGGGAGCAGACTGTTCACCATGATGTACTTTCTATTCCTCTGTGCAACCTGGGTTCATATTCCCCCTAGGGGGCTGGTTGAATCACCTTCTTGAAAGAGTCATCATTTTGATAGACTTTCCTGCCAGGAAGTTTTATTTTCAACCAATATTTTGTTTTCTTCATTTTCTGGTAAAGTCTCCTTGGATTATTCTTTGTGGCCTGAGGAAAAAGCTGATATTCTTAATGGTTATCCCTTCTAGGTAGATCTGAATTTAAATTTGGCATCATTTTGACTTTTCTTATGCTCCAAACTACTGGCATGCATTTTCTATGTAAAATGTTTTCTCCTTAGTTTGGGACTTGAATGTTGTTCTCTTGGTAATAAATTTCATTAGTCTTTTAAATGAAATCCAAGGTTTCTTAAACTTGGTATTGCCAAAGCTATTGCGGTTATGTTTTGGCTATTTCCTTAATGAGATGGCCTTTGCAACAACAGACCCTGTGACTACTTGATTGCCTTGTCACATGCTAAATGGCCCTTCTTACTTCCTGAACATCTCCATTATATTGATAATAATGAACTATCAATAATATTGATAATTACAATTATTAATAACTAATGATTAAGGGTTCCAGATTTGCCTTTCATTTAGGATGTTCTATTCCTCAGGCATACCATAATAATAAGTTGATTAGTTTTCACTATCCACACATTCTCAGGATAATGAGTCTGAATTACACTGGAAGAAGCTCCATTAGTTTTAGGCCAAAAAAAAGGAAGTTTAGAGAGAACAACTAACCTATAGAGAGCTCATACTATGTGCCAAACCCAGGAAACTGAGGGAATAATTCCTTGATAGCACCAAGGTACTGAGGATTCAGTGGTAAGATAGACAGTATTTCATATCAATTCATCTTCTAAATAATTCAAGCTAGTTATTATTACCAACTTTCTCCCCATTCTTTCCATTTTATAAATGATGAAATTGAGCCATTTGTGTGAGACCATTCAGTTGAAGAGGTTAGATTGGATCCTGGATCTGCCTTATTTCATACAGAGTTCTATCACATGGTGCTCTCTCTTCACTTCCAGGTCAGCAAAGCTGGAATGGGATGTGTCTCCAACCTCCTACGGGTGCCATGTATTTGTGCATGCTAAAATTTCCGTCATCTCCCACATACTTCCATATACTTAGAGGTCCCCCAAGCAATCATTGCACCCAGCTATATGCTGTTCCCAGGTCCCTGGCCATTTTGTCCTCCCTCCTACATTTCAGACTTAATCACAAAGGTAACACCAAAAATTTTCAGGGAAAACCATTCCAAGATTTGGGACTGATATATTAAAGATAAACCATGGCTTATACTGTTTCCTAGGATGATTCAGAGGACCCACTTCTACTAGCTCAAAGAGATATGAAATAGATACTGCGGCATAATCTAATAAGTACTGGTCAGTGAATCAGAATATCTGGGTTCTCCATCTGGAGTGTGTGCTAGGGAAAGTTTCTCTACCTCCTTTGGTCTCAGATGAGGTGCTTTGATTATATTATTAATAATCATAGACCTTCTCTGGAGTAACTAACTGTCCCTGTATTCCTAGACCTGTATCCATAATGCAGGAAGTGTAGTCAGAAAATTTTATTGAGGTCAATGGATTTGTTAACTAACAGGGAAGGAGAGAAAAAAAGTAAAACAGAAATGGGTATGGAGGACTAGTCTTTAAATATATTGGCACAACACCAGAAACAATATCTCCTTTCCATTTTCCTAGAGCTTTGCAGGTACAGCTCCCATCACAGTACTTGAAGAAACAGCTCTCATTCTTTCAGCCACTCTGGGATTGGTAACCAAGGAAGAAACAGAAGAAAAGGGTCATGTTATTCCTCTTTTATCTTGGGTAAGAACAGCTTTTGAGATAAAAACACTTTGTGGGTTTTTTTCCCCCTATCTTTGTCAATTTTGTCATTTTGTTATTCAGTTATTGTATGCTTTTTATCATAAAGGCCATTGGGGAGAGTTTTGTGGGTTTTGTTAAATCATGGAACTAGTTGTATGTTAAACTCAAATAAAATCTCTCCAAATTGAGATGTGTTCCTGCCAAGCTATCTTTCAAACTTGGAGACTTTATTGTGTATAGTCAGAATAAAAAGGTTAGACATATTTGATAAGACAGTCATGATCCCAGGTAGATATTAGAGAGTAATCAACTTTGCTTTTTTTACTTGAATGTGCAAGTCTTCTTTAACATGAATTCAGTGAAAAGAAAAACTACATAGACCTAGGGATGGTTAGGGGGATTTTGTTAGTGGGTACATGTGTCTCCTTTAAACTGTTTTGTTTTTAGTTATCCTACATCGTGGAAAGCCACTGGAAGGTTTGGTTACATGTATATAGAAATATATACAAATTTATTTATATGTCTGTGTCTATATCTAGACCTACCTTTATTAGTAAAACAGTAAAAGAAAATCTATTCCTGGGATAAAGGGCTCAAGTCAAATTTGTCACACAGTTGAGGGACTTTTTGTTATTTGAATCATCCCTGAATGACCTGTGTACACATTACAAAACCCTAAAGAGTTAAAAGTGTTTGTTTCACAGGAAATTGGAAGAAATTTATGTGCGCAAGTGAAGCTGAAAGGTCGAATGTGTGACTCACATCTATTGACAGATGGAATGAGCATAACATAAGCAGACAGTGACTAGAAAACAAGCCGGTTGTGTGAAAGTATTTTTAGAGACTAATTTCTACCCAGCTGTGTCATCTATGAATGGGAGAAGTTTGAGAAAGTTACCTAGGGGTATTTGAGCTCAATAAAGCGAAAGTTAATGATACTGATTTGGCTTAAATATTCACTTCAAACTTTGATGTGCAAATGGAGCTAGTATTTGAACTAATATCCAGAGAGATTAGATTGTTCCTTTATTAAAATGAAATAATCCTTTATATTAGGAACTCATGTTAGCGTGGAAACCTGAGGTTGAGTCCCTAAATCATTCCGCCATTTGGAATGCTACCAAATGGTGGGTATAGTATAAAAACAAGCTCTTCTGGCAACTTGTATAACTAAGAGTGTGACCTCTGAAGTTAGACTTTGTGGTGTGAGTTCCAGCTCAGCAACTTAATAGATGCATAATTTTGGGCACTTTTACATTTCCATGCCTCAGGTTCCTTTCCTTACCTATAAAAGGTGAATAATAATATATGTTTCTCACACAGTTATTCACTAATGAGCCTATCCCAAATGACATGCTCTTTTCTAGGACAGGGGTAAAAATCCCTGCTCTCATGCAGCTCACTTTCTAGTTGAGGAGGGACAGGGAAACAAATGAATATGTAAGAATAAGTATGTCAGATAGTGATAGATGCTATGGAGAAAAATGAAGCAGGAAAGACCTTCACTTATGGAGAGTGCTATGTATGGGGCTGTTGTGATTTTAAGTCATCTTGAGGAACTGATACATTCTAAATCAAGTAACAGTCAAGTCCCTGGAATTAATATTCGCCTCCTTAGTGACCCTAACAAGTTAGCATACTTCATACCCGAGGCAATGACTGATTAAAGGATGAGAGCATAAAGCCAAATACTGCAATCTATGTGAATTCCAAGAGCTGTATTAGAGATACTGGAAAGATTCTGGGGAATCTGAATCTGGAATAACTCGTGCTGAATATTTTGGCAGCCACGTTAACACCTTGCGGAACTTGAAAATAAATGCAATATAGAGACAAGCAGAGTCAAAAGTAGAGACTATATCCTTATTACACCTTTTGAGTTTCCACCTCAAGTCTTTGACATTTTTGATTGTATAATGCAATAGTTTCTCTTTATTGATTGATTACTTTAATTCAAGTTGTGTTTTCTGTCATTTGCCCAAAAACGTTCTCACAAACAAGTGCAATGAGGAGTGGGCACAATCCTCTGGCAGACAGAACTTGCAGCTCAATCTTGCCACAGAGATAACTGATACTACTTGTAAGGAAATGGATTCATTTTTCCAAATAGGTGAATCTATGGTATGGGTGAACCTTCTCAGTTTTCCACCCTGGATCTCTCAAGTCATAGCACTGGTCACATCAACGTAACTTATAAGGGACTCGAAAATAAGAAAATATTTGTGCTAAAAGGGAACTAAAATTACTAAGTCCAACACCCTCTTGTTTTGGATCAGGAAATTAAGACTCAGAAAAATGGAGAGATATTTCCCCCAAATTATAACGGTACTTAGTGATAAAACATATTTAGACTCTCTCGATACCTAAGGTCCACCAATGTGTTGCTCTTTCCACTTTGGTACTAATTCTGCCTCCATTTTCTTCCATATTCAGCAACCCTTCACAGGAGTGTATGACCACATTCCCTTTGCTGAATTCTATTTCCACAGAAGCAGGAACTTTGAAAGGGTAACACAATGGGTAACCACTGCCATCACTGTTGTTACTGTCACTCTATGTTTTGTCGTATAGTCTTAGTACTGACTTCCCCAGTAATGTACTTCTCCATCTGACATTTTTATCTACTGGATTAGCAATCAGCTACACCTTCTTCCTTATGTTACACTTTATACAAGACAAAGTTTTAGACATCCCATGATTTTTCTTCTTTGTTGCTGATTGTGTGGTTTAGGAAACTCATCCCACTAAACAATAATATATTTAACCCTACATTTTTAAGGTACATAAGTCAAACAACTATATTCATTATTTTATCCTTTTAAATATGGCATGTGGTATGTTTGATAGAGAAGCAGCATGAAATACATTCATCTTGTGAAATTAATAAAGGGAAAACTAACATATAGTTGGGAGGATAGATGGGAAAGACTTATCACTCAACATCAATTACAGGGAGAATTGTCAATTACAGACCGCAGCAGAAGAATCAACAGGAAGGAATCATCAATTACAGGCCCCAGCTGGGAAAGATGTACATTGCATCTCCTACAAGATATTGACTAACCCTGCAACTCAGCCAATGAGAAACTATCATCCTGGACCCGTGCTTTTCTCCAAAGGACTTTTTGTTTAAAATAATTCCTCCTAACTTCCTCCTTCCTCTCTATAAAATGATGTTCCTCAACATTGTTTGTTGTACTTGCCTACGGTTTTGCCATAGTTTGAATGTTCTAAATTGCATTTCTAAATTGTATTTCCAAATAAGCCAATTTTTCCTGTTAAAATAACTTGTAAGGTTAACAATCTCTTAATAGTTGTCTGTGTTTGGACATGCTCAATCTTTGAGGCTCAGTTTCTTCATCTGTAAAGCAGAAACAATGTTTTCCCTGTCAACAATCCATGGTTGCTATGAGTTGGAAAAAAAAAAAGTTCTATGTAAGATAGAGCTTTCAATGCTAAATAAACTTAATGCTTCATTATTATTAATCATTGCAGAATTTCTAACTGCTGTTTTTGAAATTATGAGTGGTAACTGAGGTCTCGATAAGCACCAGAATAACACAGTGGAACACCTTAGAGGTGCCAGCATTGAAAGAAATCTCTGTGCCTCTGAATTTTTAAAGAGAAAGCACCTTAGCATTTTTTTTTCAGCTGTGTTCCTCAGTGCTCTCTCAAGTTGCTATGAGAGGTAAGAGGAAATCCAATAGGAAAGTATTCTAGGTTCCTCTGTTTCCCTTTTCACTCGAGTAGTTCACTTTTATTTATCTTTTTCTTAGGGATTCCTCCTGAAACATAGTTCCTAGAAAGAGCTTTTGGGCTTTCTACCTACACTGCCCTCTACCCTCACACGACAGAGTTAGAAAACACTGGATGGAGTCCAACTTCAGTTAATAGATAATGAAACTGAGGTCCAAAGGAGATGAAAGATTTTCCAAGGTTACTCACCCCCACTTCCAGTCAGGGGCAAAGTAAGGATTACAACCTAAGTCCTAACTCTTTGACCTTACCATCTTGTCACCCAGCTTCATCCTGTGAATGGGAAGATTTTCAAATTCAGTACTGTCGCTTTTGATTTATTTGTTTGGGGTACATGGCATATGAGCTATACTACCACATTGACCCACATGGTACTAGCAATCCCAAAAGTATGGCCTCAAATGATTCTCCTCCCACCATTATTGGCCAGTAACTAGTTATTATGCAGGTTCAAGATCTGAGCCAAAATCAAGAGTTGGATGCTTAACCAACTGAGACACCCAGGTGCCTGTAGGAAACACTTTTCAAAATTAGAGACCACCTGTTATTTTCTCAATCATCAGTAATTTCTTCTAATTTATACACAAATAAAATCAAATAGAATTTAACTTTTTTACATTAAGATCTTTTTGTTTGAAACTTTCACAGTCCCTCACTAGTAAAGTGATCACAGAATTTATTGCCCAGATGAGGACAGTTTTGACAGTTAAAAGAGATACAATAATTACTATAGGAACCCCAGTGTGTAAATTGGAACTCTTTTAGGCAAAGTGGGAATTGTAATCACTCTGTTTATCATCCTACAGATGTGCTTGAAATCAGTGAGGGTGAAATATCAGTTAATTGAACATGTTTCAGTCATAAGTATTTAAGGATTGACACTGTCATTTTCCCCCCAGAAAGAATGGCAATAATAGCAACAAGAAGCTTCAAAATTAAAGCACAAGAAGAGTAAGTGTATTCACCCTTTTCCCCTCTTTCCTTTTCTCTCTCCCTCCCCTTTCCTTCTACACACGCACTTCATTGCTTCAAGTCGTTCCTCTCCATTTTGGACACAAACTCTAAAAACAAGTTATTCTTATGGAGAAATAGGACTACTTTCTCTTCAACGAAATTTTATCAAAGAACATCCTTGAGAGAAACTATGAAATCAATTTAAACATAACTAAGATACACCTGATAACTTCCCCACACTTCCTCTTTCAAAGGGAAAACAAAACAAGGCCAAAAATTTTAAAGAATGAAAGACACATATAGAGTCATGAATGAATAATGATAATT
Organism: Ailuropoda melanoleuca; assembly: GCF_002007445.2. Lineage (NCBI taxonomy): Eukaryota > Metazoa > Chordata > Mammalia > Carnivora > Ursidae > Ailuropoda > Ailuropoda melanoleuca. The sequence continues at coordinate 60,353,222 of NC_048233.1, read as the reverse complement.
AGATATTTCATATTTACATTTTTGTAGGTATCACTATTCCCATTGGATCTAGAGTTTAGTTGATTTCATATAAAAAAAAACAACTTTCTAGTATTTCAGTCATACATTTCTTCCAATTGTAAGAGTTACTTTACTAGTAAATTTCAACCTAGGACACTCAGACTATACTTTTAAAACTGTGTCTCATGTGGAAAAAAATCCACTGGGAACACTATCAACTATATATATCATTCATTGATGTTTCTTCACCTTAAACTCTCTGTGCCAAATTCACTTATGGGTCAGCATGCCAAAACTCACCATAAGATCCCATTTACAAATGCTTCTACAAAGTATGTCTTATACTATCCCAGAAAATGGGGGATCTACTAGGAATGGCCTTTCAGAAAAATAAAATAAGAACTATGTTCTTTATTCTCTTAACATTGTTCTTTAATGACTTTAACCACTTTAAAAAAAGAGACTTTATCATTCCTCCACCTCCTTCCCTTATACAGAGATGAAGAGAAGCAATGGCTTAGGGTAGAAAATTTGGTTTTATCATCTAAACTTAAGGCACCCCAAACATACAATGGATACTTTAAGTGGTCCCTGCAGATAAAAGGATCTCATCTATTTTAAAAGTAAAATAAATTTTACTGACCAATACTAGCCTAATTTTAACCAGCTTATAAGCAACAATCTTATGTAATTCATCATCTTGTTTAGTTTTCCTTCCTCACAACTTGCAATATTTATCTATAAATCCCTTATTATGTTTAGAGAAGTGGCTTTCAAACTTTTGTGACTGAAAATCAGGAAGACGTACATTTAATTCATAGCCAAGTACATATAAAACACACAAATAAACTCAAAATGGGTTAAAGACCCAAATATAAGACCTGCAACCATAAAAATCCTCAAAGAGAACACAGGCAATAATTTCTCTGACACCCGTTGTAGCAACATATTTCTAGACATGTCTCCTAAGGCAAGGGAAACAAAAGCAAAAATAAACTATTGGGACTACATAAAAATAAATAGCTTTTGTACAGAGAAGGAAACAATCAATGAAATAAAAAAGAAAACTACGGAATAGAAGACAACATTGGCAAATGATATATCTGATAAGGGATTAATATCCAAAATATATAAGGAATTTATACAACTCAGCATCAAAAAGCACACAAACAATCTGATTAAAAAATGGGCAGAGGACCTGAATAGATATTTTCCCAAGGAAGACATACAGACAGCCAACAGACACATGAATAGATGCTCAACATCACTAATCATCAGGGAAATGCAAATCAAAACAATGAGATATCACCTCACGCCTTCCAGAATGGGTAGAATCAAAAAGACAATAAATAATGAGCATTGGCAAGGAAGTAGAGAAAGGGGAACATTTATGCATGGTTGGTGAGGATATAAACTGGCATGGCCACTGTGGAAAACAGTATGGGGGGTTCCACAAAAAATTAAAAATAGAAATGCCATATGATCCAATAATTTCACTCTTGGATATTTACTCAAAGAAAACAAAAACACTAATTCAAGAAGATATATATACCCCTGTTTATTGCAGCTTTACAATAGCTAAGATATGGAAGCAACCTAAGTGTCCATCAATAGACGAATAAGGAAAATGTGGTATAAACATGCACACACACACGCACACACACACAATTGAATGTTGTGCAGCCATAAAAAAGGATGAGATCTTCCCATTTGTGACAACATGGATGGATATAGATGGTATTAGGCTAAGTGAAATAAGTCAAAGAAAGACAAATACCATATGATTTCACTTATGTGTGGAACCTAAAAAATTAAATGAATGAACAAACAAAAAGTGGAATCAGGTCTATAAATACAGAGAACAAATCAATGATTGCCAGAAGGAAGGAGGTGGGGAGATGGGCAAACTGGGTGAGAGAAAGTAGGAGGTACAGACTTCTAGATACAGAATGAATAAGTCGTGGGAATAAAAGGCACAGCATAGGGAATATAGTCAATAATATTGAAATAGCATTGTATGATGACAGACAGTAGCTACACTTGTGGTGAGCATAGTATAACTCATAGACTTGTTGAATCACTACACTGTACACCTGAAATTAATGTAACATTTTGTGTTAACTATACTCTAATTAAAAAAAATTAAAAAGTAAAAAAGACCCTAAAAAACAAAAACCAAAAGTTTCTTTAAGCAAAACATACCTTATTATATGAAAACCATTTTCATATTTTCTATTTTATTCTAACATATGACATTCTAATTATTTAAAAATATAGTCTTTAGGTTATTATATCTACTAAATTGGCTTATGATATGCTAGTAAGTCATTAAAAGTACATATTTAGAGAAATCCTAATAGCCACAATATAAAAATGGTGTCTTTATTATATGTATTATATTGATAAATATTACATATATTATTAATTTATTATTATTAGAGTATTTCAGTCAAATAAAAGAACATAGCATTACATAATGCTCATAAACAAAACATGCAATGAGAAATACAAGTCTTTAATTTTTAGTTGTTTCTGTGTTAGATTTTCCAGTATGACCATAACATATCTCATTCTCCATGTTCTTCTTAAACTTTAATACTAACACTCGCTTCCATTATGATAAGGGGTCTCTGATCCCTTTGAGTCTGTGTAAGCCTATGTCTATGGTGAAAGTGATAGTACATGACTAAGTCATATCAGGCAATACAATTTCTTCTTAGAATCTCACTCTGAGAATCCAGTCACCAGTCTTTAAAGAGGGAGAGAGATGACGTGGAAAGTCCACATATGAGTGTGCTGGGTGACAGCCCCCAGTGAGGTCAGGCCAATAGTTGACATCAGTGTCTACACCTGTGAGTGAGTGAGTTTTCACATGACTGTAGTCCCAGTCTCTGACCACCTCCAGTCTTTTAAGTCTTCCTGGCTGAAAGCTAAGACACTGCCAAGAAGAGATAAACCATCTGTGTTGTTCCTTTTCCAAATTCCTGACCCATGGGATAGATGAGCATAATTAATTTTGTTTTCATATAATTGTTTGGTTTTTGTTATGCAGCAATAGCATACAGTAACAACTTCCAGTTCTATTCTATTCTCAAAATATTACAAATTGACAGTCTTCTAAAAAAACAACAACATACTATTGAAGTGTGTAAGGAAAGAATTATCATTTTGAAACAAAGTTTAGGACTAGACCATAAACTGTCTGTCTCATCATTAACTATAAAATATTTCTTTCCAAATGTTTTGAATTTTCATATTTGAACTATCTAGTTATCTTTGGAAGAACTTTGGCTTTCCCGGAATAATGGAACTATAAACATAAAAGGGCACAATATATGGTGAAAGATTTAATATACAACCAAGTTTACTGTGAGAAATAAAATGTTTGTGTTCCTGGTATGCACATCTAGGAAGAAAAATTGGTTAATTAAAAAATCAAACTGTGTCTACATACACTTTGAAGCATAATCATTATTAATTTAACAACAGCCCAGGTTTCACTCTATGAGAGTTTAGATTGTGTCTTATTTGCAGTTATATGTTTAGTACCTAACACAATAAATATTTATCAGTGAATGAGGACAATGCAGCCTGAAGCAATCCATAAACTACTCCTCCCTCTCCCTCAACATTGTCTTGTTCCTATGAGAAAAAAAAAAAAAGTGTAACATGGATGAAAGCTTAATGATAAAAATTAAAATGCCTAAGCATTATTATAAGTGATTCTAAAGAAAGCAGGGTATCTTCTTTAAAAGTAATAGGTTTCCTGATCTATAGATGTATAAGGACTTAATTTTTCACTGATTACTAGATTTATTTTGCTTTATATCACTTTGCTTAGTCTTTTCGCTCTCTATAAAGAACAATTTATAAGCATATGTGTCACTTTGGCATCTACATGTCCACAAGAAAATAATCATAGTTTAATCCTTGTGATTCTAGCATTTAAACAACACTTTACCACTTTATTTTTAAAACATCATAAATTTGATAGTAATTTTGTATACAATGATTTATAAACGCTTTTAGAATATATAGAAATTAGAAAGTATTATATTTTATTATTCTAGTTTCTTTATAGTCTCTGGTGTTTTCAACTCTTAATCCCTACTATGCAAATATATTGTACTTTTTCTTTATGTTGAAGAATATTTTTGAATATGATGGGAAATATGAAAACACAAGATGTTGCATTACAGAAATACTCTATTTAAAGCATCTTTGTGGATTTAAACACTGTACTCACTGTACAGTTTGTGTGTTAAAAAATTCTGTTTATAGGAACTGTACAAGGCTATTTTAACAACCAAATTTCCTTTTCTCTACTGTAAGTCTTTGAGTTGCCCAGCATCCAGTATCAAACAATATTTGAGAAGGGATATGTCTACCTGACACCAAGCGGTTTGTTTTTTGAATTAATTATCTGGACAATTCAATAACAGAGCAGTTATTTCAATAAGAATATACCATACCATCTTGTTTAGCTCCTGATATCTTTGGCCGAGGAGTTAAAGGGAGGGAACAAATGAGAAAAAAAGCTTGAAAAGAACTCAGACAACTAAACCATGGCTGTTAATTAAATAACTGTTTTAAATGATTGGAATCAAACTGATGTGCCAGCTTAAACATAGTTTAAAATAAATTTTGGAGGTCAGCCCTTTAAGTATTGCGTGTTCAGATGTACCCCAACCTAACGTAGTCATAACTTGCATAGTATTGTTAAATGGAGTAAACAGCCTCACACATTTTTAGCAAATACAGGATTAGTGAGAAATAAGCTTTAAAATTACACAGCAACGGGGCGCCTGGGAGGCTCAGATGGTTAAGCTTCTGCCTTGGGCTCAGGTCATGATCCCAGGGTCCTAGGATGGAGCCCACATGGGCTCCCTGCTCAGTGCAGAGTCTGCTTCTCCCTCTCCCTTTGCCTCCCCCCAGTCATGCTTTCTGTGTATCTGTCTTTTCCAAATGAATAAATAAAATGTTTGAAAAAAAAAGAAATTATATAGCATGGACAGTCCATATATATGAGGAAGTAAATAATGGAATGTTGCTATGTTTCTAAAGGTCAAGGAGGGGGCAGATGAGGGAGAGAGATGGAAGAAAGCACTTTGAATAGGAGAGGCAGAAGCTTCCAACCCAGAGAGAAAGTTTTAACTTTTCCTTAGATTGGGGAGAACAGCAATTTTAAAAAACGACGTGGCTAAGACTGGCAGTCGACACAGCATGATGTGGTTATAGGAACATTTTTTTCAAATGGTAGCCTCATAGATTAAGACTTCAGCCTCCTCCATATTTAAATCCTTGCGGGTAGATAACTCCCAAATTACTAAAATTGACATTTCTATTTTTCACTGGTAAGAACTCTGCGGCAATTAAATCATATTTAGAGAAAAAAGAACCATGCTACCTCTTGTATCTTCTGAATATGAACTGAAATTCATACTGCTATATATATATATCTAAATCTATATCTCTCTGGAAATATGATAAAGTAGGTAGTTAGATGGATTGATATCCCTGACCTTAGGTAATCAAAATATAGGTCACTATTAATAATGAAGATTTTTTAGACTATAAATCCAAAAAATATTCCAGTTCATAAATGTGTTAATTTTTACTATTTTGAATGTTTGTTCATCTCAGCCACAACAAAACTATATGTACATATTTCTTTAGATTCATTTTGGTATAGTGTAAGGAAATTCTACTTATCTCCAACTCAACTATCTCAAGGCAGCTTTATAATTTTATTGCTTCAGGGGAGTTATAAGTCCCATACGAGCTACCAAGAAATCAGATTTAAATATCATACCAAATCTACAAAAATATGATATTCTGTTGATATATGCATCTTATATCACATATCAAATAACATAAATATGTTTTTCAAACTGGTTTAGAAAAACACCTAAGGGCTTCTTTTGTTCTGTTTAGGATTATATGAATTAGTACAAAATTATTCTACTTTCAAAGAGAATAAATTATCTCCACATTTCCAAATTGTTAATAATGCAGGGACCCATTTTATAATAACCAACACTGGCATTCATAGACCTGGCTCTTTACAACTCTTTACTTTTTCACATGTGCATTATTTGACAACTTGAGCTTTCTTTATGCACCCTGAATTAGAACTGGGATTTCCACTGGTTGACTCACAAATGAACCCCTGATACTGTTACATGTGGGTGCTGTTTCTCTGGCCAATGAAACAATTTGATAAGCATCACCATATTTAGTTATGGTGTCTGTAATCACTCAAATTCTTGATTCATGCTTTTCCCTTAAAAACATAAATAAAAAGGAAGAATAAATGTTTAGGCTAGTCATAAAAGAGTGTTTCCTTAGTTTATCAAAACAGACACAGGGTGAAAATCATTAGGCTTCCAGAAAGAGTTGATCATTTAGCCTCAAACTCTCATTGAACTCAAGCTGGCTGACATTTGAGGTGTTCAATTTTGGAAAGAAAAAAACGAATGATAACAAACGTATGAAAAATTGTTGCTAAAAGTTGAAAACAAGGAGAGATTCTATGATTCTATATTTTAATCTTATGTACATAGAAATTCTCTAATAATGTGCAAGTCTTTTGCCTATTTGATTTTGCCACATGCTTTTGAGACATGGAAAACATAGAAGCTGCCAGTTTCTCAATGTGTCTGTCTTAACCTAAAAATGAGCAGTGTAGACAGCATGGACTTTGAAGTTGGGAAAAATTTGGTTGCAAATCCTGACTCCTCTACTCATATGTAACCTTGACCCTCCTAGAAAGTGTCTAAGTACCAACTTTTCAAGGAGTTGTGGAGATTAAAGGAACATTTTCTTAAAAGATTTTATTTATTTATTTGACAGAGATAGAGACAGCCAGCGAGAGAGGGAACACAAGCAGGGGAGTGGGAGAGGAAGAAGCAGGCTCCTAGCAGAGGAGCCTGATGTGGGGCTCGATCCCAGAATGCCGGGATCACGCCCTGAGCCGAAGGCAGACGCTTAACCGCTGTGCCACCCAGGCGCCCCTAAAGGAACATTTTAAAGTGGCTTACACGGTGCTTATTTGTGGGTCAAACCAATATTCTCTTTGCACTAGACTGTGTTCCATCATGAATAGAATATCTTCCTCTTCTTTTCTGCCTCTCTCAATATTACCCATTTTGAAGTGTTTCAGGATTATCCCCATCTCATTTTTAAAACCCATCTTAAACCATACACACACACGCACACCCCTCTTATATATGCATATACATTTATATATATAATATATATTATATATATATATTTCTCTTGTTTCCAGCTTTATTGAGATATAATTGACTTTTACATTGTGTAACTTAAAGGTGTATATGTATTGATTTGCTATACTTACATATCATGAAATAATTACCACCACAGTGTAAAGTAACATCTGTATCATGTCATATAATTACACTTTCTTTTTCACGGTGAGGGCATTTAAAATCTACTCTCTTAGCAACTTTCAAGTATTTATAATACTTAAAGTATGTAATTATAATCACAATTATACACATAAGATCCTCAAAACTCATTCATTTTAAGTGGAGAATGTACTCTTTGCCCATATATATGTATATGATCTTGAACACAATGGGCTTGATCCTTGAATTGGGTCACACAATTTACCCTCAAATGATACAGGTTTGAACTGCATGGGTCCACTTATATGTAGACTTTTTTCAATAAATATAATACAGTACTATCAACATATTTTCCTTATATTTTTCTTAACATTTTTTCTAGCTTAATTATGAGAATATATACTATATATAATATACAAAATATGTGTTAACTGTTTATGCTATCAGTAAGGCTTTAGTTCAAGAGTAGGGTATTAGCAGTTCTGTTTTGGAGGAGTCAAAAGTTGTATGTGGATTTTTGACTGCAATGGTGGTCTGCACCCCAACCCCAGTATTATTCAAGTGCCACCTGTATTTTTAAAAAATTATAGTTGAGCCTCTTAGAACTCTGTCTATATACTCACTTTGAGTCTCTTATAAACTCTTATTTTATGGTTATCTTTGAAAGTTATATCTTTACATAACTTATCTTACCAATTGGCTGACTAATCCAGCATTAAACATGGAGGTTAAAGACTGAAGAGTGCTTTTAAGGACCAAAGGACTTGTTTGGAGGCATAGGAAAGGTGTTCTCTGTACACAGATTGTTATTCACCCAAGAGTGGTGATGTGGCCAGATGGGTAATAGAATAACTCCATGTATTTATTATTGAGAAGCCCTCAGAGTGTGTCATCATCTTAGGTATGGTTTCTCCCCAGTCTAGATATGAGCCTGAATAGCTCTGGAGAAAGGAAAGGAGGGCAGAGAGTCTGACTTGACTAATTCAGTGAGGAAAATTACAGTTAAGAAAATCCTTTTTAAAAATCCTGAATTTTCTGGTTATTTATCCTCACAACCAGTATTCATAGGAGGCACAGCTAGAAGTCCATTTCACCTGTACCATCCAGGGGAGCTGGACAAGGAGGCCGGGACGTGAGTTTAGCTCTGATTTTCAAATGACTCAGCCCCAACTTCAGCCTTGTCTTTCATGGAGATGCTTGAGTGACTCATTTTTCTGGCACTGTCTTTGTTAACTCCTGGGATCAGAAGAAGTGTCCTGTTTACATAGCCTCACATATGGCTGCTCACTCAGTTTTTCATTTGAAGGAATGAGGAGATATTTGCCTGCATCCTTGCAACTGTTTGGTGGTTTTCATTGACAAGAAAAATGATTTCATTATGCTCCCCCCTCCCACTCTATGTCTTCCCCTCTCCTTGCCAATCAGCTGACCCTTCCTACAGCTTTTCCTGTTATCTCCCAGGGTAATTTTTTATTCTCTTTAAAGAAAGTGTTGAAGACCTGGATTGTGCGCATTGGTTCCTGTAGCCTATTTTTAGTATACAGTCCTTTCCTAATATATAGGAGTGGATTCTAACAGAATTTTCAATTTTTGCAGTATGAACAGCGTCATTGTTTTTTTAGAAATGATTCTTAGGCTTCAATTCAGATGTCATAAACTTTGGACCTCCACTAAAGTAATATTCACTCTGGGAATGAGAAATAGGCTGGCAGCATGGGGGTCTCTAAGGACAGAATCATCAAAGATCTAGTCAGAAAATAATTAGGATCCCTCCCCCGCCCCACCCCCAACAACCTGCTCTCCCTAAAGCATTCTGATTTTGCAGTCCCTTGCCCCCACACACGCCCTAACAGAATGAAAATGACAAGCAAGAAAGTACTCAGAGGCCCACCCACCTATAGCTAACTGTCTCTGATCATTCCAGCTCAGTCTTATCTAACAATGGTCTTCGGGGACTTGGTCCCTATTGCAATGTCATTATTTGGGCCCCCTATTGCAGTGTTTCCAGGGTAAAGGAAAGCTTTTTTTCCCTGAAGCTTTGGACAAACTGTCTTGATTCAGCAGGAGAAATCTGAAAATCATGATGTTTGCACACTTCCTAGTCCATTATTCAAATCCATAGACACTCCTAGCATTTAGAGAGGAGCCTCCTCCCTGCACCCTCTGGAGAGAATCACTCACTCAAGTGACTGATGTAAGAATCAATCCCTTCACTCTGTTTAAAAGATGTCATTTTTCCCCCCTTCTGGCTTCCTTTGCAATCTGATGGTTGCCAACTGCAGTGAGTTAAAGATATAACTTAAATAGCATGATGTGTTTGTGGCTACGGAATACCTTGACATTCTAAAATCCACTCCCCTGCAGCCCACCACAGCCACCAATGAATGGCCCTTTAATTAAAATGCAAACTGTTACGTTCTATCAGAATGAGAACGTGCAAGTGTTAATGACAGACTGGTTTTAGCATTACAATCTGAGGAATAAAGCTACAAATGTGTAATCACACAACTCTAAACAACCCCTGCATTGTAAAAGGAAAAGTACATTATTGATAAAAATGAGGTTTCTGCTTAATAAGTCTTCTCTGTGAATAGAGCTCACGGAGTATAGTAACGGTCAAGTGTGATGTCACTGTCGGAGTATTCACATATATATAAATCACACACACGTGCACACAGATTTGGCAATTGCTGGTATGTTGACTGGTGTACTTTCAAAGGGTTAAATGATGAAAAAAGAAAGGGGGAAAACACAGTTAACTCTCTTACCTAGCCACAGAACATAATACCTGCTAACTAAGGTGAAATCAGGGCGGGTTTATTTAGTATGAATCTAGAGCACACCATCTCTGTCTCTCTCCAGACCAGCTTCCACAATGGAAGTTGGAAGAATTCATGTTACAGCACACATAGAAAAGACCTCCTGTTTAAGAACCTAAAGCTTTGTTTTGATTCGGTTTCTCTTCCCATTAATCCTAGTCCCTTTATCCTGACCACTCCTTTCACTAGAAAAATTATACTTTTCTAAATAAATGAGAGTCAAATGACAGTGCCTTTTCAGGCCTGCTGTTGCTTCTTACATGATTCATGTATTTATATTTTTATTCGGGTGACCAGCTTTTGCTGGAGGAGGAGTACTGCCTTTTCAGCTAATAATATTATTTCCTTTTGTCCTTTGCAGCTACTGTCTCCTGTTGAAATAATAAAATGTCTTGCTTTTACTCCACTGACAAGCACTACTCTGAGTTGGTCATGCTGCGTAGATGTTTCCCCTAGTTCCGGGCAACTCCCAAGGGGAAGGAAAAGCTTATATGTAATATTTATTCCCTCAGTACAGAGAGTTCAGTAGTTCGTTCTGCATTTCACACACGAGACTTTGTTGAGATGAAACGATCACATTTTCTTAAGAGGAAAATGAAAGCGGTGATAAGATTTGAATGTTGTAATTATATTCCTTTGATAAAAGGGCTCCCTTTCAGTGACCTAGAGAAAAGTGAAATGTAAATGCTGCCTGGTAAAATTAAAATAGGTATTGTGAGAATTTGCAAAGCAAGGATGTATAAGTGTAAAAAACAGATGCATGCAGTGTTGTGTTTTATAACCCCCTATGCATAATGGTCAGGTTTTTGTTACTGTTTCCACTGCCCCCCCAAGATCAGCTGAATATCTATCCACTTGCTTAGCTAAATAGGTCTTGCTTATAAGCCTATGTAGATATATCATTATTTCTGTGACTATTTTTTTAAATCAGATAATTTACTGTACTCTTTTCCTCTTTATTAAGTGTTTCATCCACTTCACTATTAGACCTACACGATACAATATAGAATTTTCTTTTTCTATCCCAATTTCTTACCACAGCATTATCCTTAGTGTTTAACTGTGAGCCTGATTCTTACCTAACAGAGGAAATTTGTACTAACCAAATATTTTTTTAAAATATATACACCACACACACACACACACACACACACACACACACACACACACTCTCACACTTCCCCAATTTGCCACACTATACTAACTAGCTTAAAAGAAGAAAAAGACATGGACATTGTCAAATCTCTTAGTTAAGTTCTTCTAGCATCTTCTCATGGCTATTTTCTTAGAAATTTTACAAGAACCCCTCCTTTCCCCCATTACTCCTGCCTTTCTAGGCTTTTGGGGAGGTGAGGTATGTTTCTTACTAATCATATTTTCCATATCAAAATTTCATTTGTTGAAAGGACAGAAAACCAGGACAACAAAGACAACGCCTTAGGGAAATTAACTACAAACACAAGTTGAAAATTTAAACAACCACTTTAGAAATCAGCTAAGTTTAACAATGGGATAGAAAATGGGCAGTCTTATACCTTGCTGATGGGAATGAAAATTGCATTTCTGAGGAAAAATGTGGCAATACATTATTAGTATATTTGAACTTGTATATTCCTTGACTCAGCAATTCCTCCTCTAGGAATCAATCTTAAAGAGGTAAGAAGGCTTTGGTACACAAAGATATAAGAATCTCATTGTAGTTTACTTCTTGCAATAATAAAACAATGAAAAAAAATTTAGTGTCCATGGGGCACCTGGGTGGTTCAGTCCTTAAGCGCCTGCCTTTGGCTCAGGGCATGATCCCAGCATTCTGGGATCAGAGCGCCACATCAGGCTTCTCTGCTGGGAGCCTGCTTCTTCCTCTCCCACTCCCCCTGATTGTGTTCCCTCTCTCACTGGCTGTCTCTCTCTGTCAAATAAATAAATAAAATCTTCAAAAAAAATTTAGTGTCCAGTCATAGAAAATTATTTAAATTGCAACAGTTCCACATCATTTAATATTACATAACATTTTAAAATTATTCCATGAAAAATATGTGATGATATAGAAAGGTAAATATGTCTTATATGAGAAAAAGTTTTTAACATGATATTGTTTAACACAGTTTTGTTAATATAAGAGATTGCATTTGCATAAAGAATGTCATATTTATATATTATACTCATGGCTTTATTTTCAGTAATAACACGTATGGACAAAACTAAAAAAAATTTGTTTAGATGTGTCTGTATTTTTATATTTCTAAATTAAAAATATCACAATCATAGTGAGAAAATGTTATTAAAAAACTAGTTGGGCATCAAAGTTTATAGATTTATATATATATATTATGTGTGTGTGTATATATATAGCATATATAATTACTTGTTTGTATAATATGTCTGTCAGTTTTTTCATAAGTATACGCAAAATTATTTATACTGTTATGTCATCTAGTTTCAGAATATATTAACATACATTTTAAAATTTAATTTTAAAATAAAGGAAGAAATGAAGATGCCATGTCACTTAACACATGATCTACTTAACTGAATATTGTAGGTACTCCACAATTATTACATATTATTTATGTATGTTTTTAAATTGAAAATAAACTTCTAAGTTCCCTGTCCACTAAAAGAAGTAACTGCATAAGTTTCTAATTTCCTAGATCTATATTTTTTTTACTCATATAACCATATTTTTCAGTCATGGTTCCTGATTTGCATCTCAAAGCCTTAGTAGTTAACATCCCAAGCAATGAGAAAATCACACAAGACATGAAGTCTGATGGAGCCAACAGAATTAGAAAAACCATATCCCATTTGGGGTGTTTGGGCTTATGGTTAATGTGGGGATATGGAGAGGGAGGAGGCTGAAGGAGGACCAGGAAAGATGACATCATGTAACTATCAGTAAGCCACCGCCCTTCTGAGTTTGGATCTTATTGTGAAAGTAATGAGTTTTAAGCTTCAGGGTGATAAGATCTGTTTATATTCTAGGAACATCATTCTTGCTACAGCAAGGAGAATCTTTTGGACTGGACTGAGAGAAACCTATGAGGTTATTAAATAAATATAGCTTAGAAATGATGGGACCCAGCAATTGCACTATTAGGTATTTACCCCAAAGATACAAATGTAGTGATCTGAAGGGGCACCTGCACCCTAATGTTTATAGCAACAATGGCCATAATAGCCAAACTATGGAAAGAGCCCAGCTTTCCATCGACAGGTGAACGGATAAAGAAGATGTGGTGTATATATATGCATGTATTTAAGTATGTGTATTAGTCAGGGTTCTCTAGAGATAACCTGTTCTAAAGAAATAGAACCAATAAGATATGTGTGTCTCTGTGTGTGTGTGTGGAGGGGGTGCATATGCAGAAAGAAAGAGAGATTTTAAGGAAATGGCTCACTCAATTGTGGGGACTGGCAAGTTCAAAATATCCAGGACAGTCTGGCGGACAAGAAACTCAGGCAGGATTTCTGTTATAGTCTTAATTCAGAATTTCTTGTAAGTTGTGAAACCAGATTCTGCTCTTAAGGCTTCAAGTGACTGAATGTGATCCAGCCACATTATTAAAAGTAATCTTCTTTACTTTTAGTCAACTGATTATAGATGTCAATCACTTTGGACACTACCTTAAACTAACATCTAGACAAACAACTACCATAGTATGTATGAATGTATATAGAATTTATGTCTACTTTGTGGAAAGTAATTTTTTGTAGAGCATAATTTGAAAAATACAATTCAAACCCAATTATAACTTGATTGCAAAAGTCAGTTAAAAAAAAAAAA
>NC_048233.1:60281625-60339116 GCF_002007445.2 Ailuropoda melanoleuca | reverse complement strand
GGATCGAGCCCCACATCAGGCTCCTCCGCTGTGAGCCTGCTTCTTCCTCTCCCACTCCCCCTGCTTGTGTTCCCTCTCTCGCTGGCTGTCTCTATCTCTGTCGAATAAATAAATAAAATCTTTAAAAAAAAAAAAAGTTCTACCTGTTCAGGTCAAGACTTGCAGTAGAAAGGTTTTTAGTTTCCTTGTTAACTTCAAAACTTTTTCTCTATATTCTCACTTGTCCTTTATTCATATCTCTTAGGATACACATTTTCATTTCCCCCTACCTCTTTGTATAGTTCTATAGAAAGTGACCATGTCTACTTAAAAAAAAAAAAAAGGTATAACATGAACTCTCTATGATCAAGTAATTTGCTAAACAGCCAGCATGAAATCTTTGGCAAGCAGGCCATTTTCTAGAAAAGATTTCTCATATTTTAAATATATTAGAAGCGATGAGTCTTTTCTGATGATCCCACATATTTTCCATTCTTGACTGTTAAAAAGCAGGGCCTAGAGGGAATGGGCAAGGATATATGCAATGTACCAGTTATCTAATGCTGATAACAAACCACTCAAAAGTTTAGTGGCATAAAAATAATTCCATTTTATTTTACTCATGGACTCTGTGGTCCAGAATTCAGATTCAGCACAGCAGGATATTTTTTCTTTGCTCCACAGTGTCTGGCACATGGATTATAAAATCTAAGAGCTGAGGGTGGTGGAGATAGCTATTGACTAAAATATTTGGGGCTGGAAGATGTGTGCCCAAATTGGCTCCTTCACCCACATGTACACTCCCTGTGCTAGAATTACCCAAAGCTATCCTCAGCAGAGTAATCTGTTGACCAGAGCAAATACACATTCTGTCTTTATGTGGCTCAGGCTTTTCATGACATGGACATTGGTTTCTAGATGGAATATCTAGAGAGGGAATATCTAGAAATGAACATTCCAAGAGACAAAATCAGAAGCTGCATGGCCTATGGCAGCCTCAGAATTCATATGGCTTCACTTTTGCCAAATCTATCTATCAAAATAGTCACAAGCCCATCCAGATTCAACGGGATAGGGCATAGACCTGATCCTGATGGAAGGACAATCAAGGAATTTAGATCCACCAGTTTTTTTTAAATAAGATTTTATTTATTTATTTTACACAGAGAGAGAGAGAGCACAAGCAAGGAGAGCACCAGAGCGAGAGGGAGAAATAGGTTCTCTGCTGAGCAGGGAGCCCAACACGGGGCTGGACCCTGGACTCCAGGATCATGACCTGACCCAAAGGCAGACACTAACTGACTGAGCCACCCAGGAGCCCCAGATACACTGGTTTTGATCCAAAGTGGTGACATAGGAAGAACCTGAACTCACTTCCTCCACAAACACACAAAATCAATACCTATTTATAGAGCATATCCTCCTGAAGAAAAACTGAGGACTGACTGAACAGCTTCTGAAAGATAGGGAGACCTCATAGAGAATAACAAGAGACACAGAGACATGTTAACAAACGGAACTCCCACCCCCTATGCTGTGAACTGCAGTGGGTAGAGAGAGTACTGAGGGACCTTGAGCAGATTCATCTGCCCTGGGGCACAAAAAAATGGTTGTGGTTTATAGGACAACTAGACTATAAAGGAATAAGTCCTAGAACTTTGCAGCAGCAAAGCTGCTGGTACTCTCTCTCTCTCTCTGGGTCTGGAGGGGTTGATGAGTTCCATGCTTTATGTTTCCCCTCCATCTTTTTTTTTTTTTAAAGATTTTATTTATTTGACAGAGACAGAGACNGAATAAGTCCTAGAACTTTGCAGCAGCAAAGCTGCTGGTACTCTCTCTCTCTCTCTGGGTCTGGAGGGGTTGGTGAGTTCCATGCTTTATGTTTCCCCTCCATCTTTTTTTTTTTTTTTTAAAGATTTTATTTATTTGACAGAGACAGAGACAGCCAGCAAGAGATGGAACACAAGCAGGGGGAGTGGGAGAGGAAGAAGCAGGCTCCCAGCGGAGGAGCCTGATGTGGGGCTCGATCCCTTAACGCCGGGATCACGCCCTGAGCCGAAGGCAGACGCTTAACCGCTGTGCCACCCAGGCGCCCCTCCCCTCCATCTTGATAACACAAATAGGAGTGGGTATGAGAGCTGTACATGGCCGATGCTTCATTAAGCCCGGTGCCCCTAGCCCATACCAGCCCCAGATGCCTTGAGAGACAGAAAAGAAAAAAAAAAGGTTTCTAAAGAACAACTAGAGTATAAAGGAACCAGCTNTTCATTAAGCCCGGTGCCCCTAGCCCATACCAGCCCCAGATGCCTTGAGAGACAGAAAAGAAAAAAAAAAAGGTTTCTAAAGAACAACTAGAGTATAAAGGAACCAGCTAGAACTCAGCCAAGCAACATGGGAGCTGCCAGAACTCTGTGTTAGAGAGCCTGGTGGGCACCATGTTTTTCATTCCCCCTCCACCTTGATAGTATAGACAGGAACAGAGTCCAGGCACCCTAGCCAGTCTGCTGTGTCAGTGAGCCCCAGGTGTCTAGTTGGCAGCAGCCCAAGCTGTCCCACCAAGGCAACCCAGTGCAGTGCACATGCAGACACCACTGTTCAGTGTTCTGTACAGTCCTAGATATCTCACTAAAGTGACACAGGCACAATAGCACCTTGGAACATTGTGCCTATGAAAGCCACAGATCAAGCCAGCTAGCCAAAGTCACTAGGCACACACAGTCTAAAAGAGACAACCATACACAGGACAAGACCATTCCTTCAAGTTTAGGAGAGGTGACTGTCCTGCCTAATTTATAGTAACAAATATAGACAGTCAAGAAAAACGAGGAGATAGAGGAATATGCTCCAAACAAACAAACAAAAAATAAAAGGAAACTTCAGAAAAAATTAAATGAAAAGGGGATAAACTACCTGATAAAGAGTTCAAAGTAATAGTGATAAAGATGGTGACCAGACTAGAAAGAAAAGTATATGAACTCAGTGAGAACCTCCAACAAAGAGATAGAAAATGTAAAGAACTATTCAGAGTTGAAGATTACAATAACTGAAATTAAAAATACACTAGAGAGAATTGACAGTAGATTGGAGGATGCAGAAGAAAGGGTCAGCGATCTGGAAGACAGAGTAATAGATAGCACCCAGTTGAACAGGAAGAGTGAGAGAGAAAATGGGAAAGAGAAAAGAAAGAAAGAGAAAAGAATAAAAAACAATGACAATAGGTTCAGGGATTTCTTGGACATCAAGCAGGTAAAGATTTGCATTATAGGGATCCCAGAAGGAGAAGAGAGAGGGAAAGAGGCAGAAAACTTATCTGAAGAAATAATAGCTGAAAACTACCCTAACCTGGGGATGGAAACAGATATTCAGGTTCAAGAAACACAGAGAGTTCCAAACAAATTGAACCTAAGGAGGTCTACATCATGACACATAACTGAAATGTCAATGATTAACAATAGAAAATTTCAAAAGCAGCAAGAGAGGAGCAATGAGTTACATACAAAGGAAACCCCATAAGGATATTCACTAATTTTTTAGCAGAAACTTTGCAGGCCAGAAGCGATTGGCATGATATATTCAAAGTGCTAAAAAGAAAAACCTACAACAAAGAATATTTTACCTGGCAAGGTTATTTTTCAGAATTGAAGGAGAGATAAAGAGTTTCCCTGACAAGGAAGTTACAGAAATTCATCATCACTACACCAGCCTATAAGAAAGGCTAAAGGAACTTCTTTAAGTGAAAAAGAAAAAGCCATTATTAGAAGAAAATTAAAAGGAAAAAAAAATTCTTGAGTAAAACCAACATAGTAAAGGTAATTCACTCATAGGTAATTCACTTATAAAGCTAGTAGACAAAAATAGTAAGTCAATTAGATCTTAAAAATTAGTTAAAGGGTCTCAGAATTTTTTAAAAAATTAAATTATAACAAAATATACATAAAACATGGATGACAAGTAAAACTGACATTTTTTAGAATATATTTAAATTTAACTGACCGTCAACCTAATATAGACTGTTATATACATAGTAAGATATATTGAACCTTATAGTTCCCACAAGCCAAAAACCTACAATAGATAAAGAAAAAATAAAGGAAAAGAAAGCCAAGCATAATACTAAAGATGTCATTAATCGCAAGGTGAGAGAGCAAGAGAAGAAAGGAACAGAGAAGAACTATAAAAACAACCAGAAAATTAACAAAGTCACAAAAAATGCATACCTATCAATAATTACTTTAAATATAAATGGTCTAAATGCTCCAATAATGGACAGAAAACAAGACTCATCTACATGCTGCCTGTAAAACACTCACTTCAGACCTAAAGACACATGCAAATTGAAAGTGAAGAAATGGGCATGGATTTTTCATTGAAATGGGAGAAGAAAGGTATTGGCATAGCAATAGTTATATCAGACAAAATAGACTTTAATATAAAGACTGTAACAGGAGACAAAGAAAGGCATTACATAGTGATAAAGTGATCAATTCAACAAGAGAATAAAACAGTTATAAATATCTATGCACCCAACACTGAAACACCTAAGTACTTAAAGCAAATATTAACAGACACAAAGGGAGAAATTAGCTGTAATATAAAATTAGTAGAGGACTTGAATATCCGGCTTACATAAGTGGATAGATCATTCAGGAAACAGTGTCTTTGAATGACACATTAAATCAGATGAATTTAACAGTTATATACAGAATATATGATTCCCCCCAAAACAGAACCCATATTCTTTTAAAGTGCACATGGAACATTCACCAGGACAGATCACATATTAGTACACTAAGCAAGTCTCAATAAATAAAAGAAGACTGAAATTATATTATGCATCTTTTCCAACTGCAACTGTGTAAAACTAGAAAAAAACTGAAAAGAAAAAAAACCTGGAAAAGATACATACAGAAGCTAAACAACATGCATGTAAACAACAAATAGTTAAATATTTGCAAATCAATCAACATGATATACCACTTTAACAAGACAAAGGAAAAAATAATATCATCACAATAGATGAAGAAAAAGCATTTGATAAAATTCAACATTTGTTCACAAAAAAGATTCTCAACAAAGTGGAAATAGAGGGAACATATCTCAACACAATAAATACTACATATTGTGGCACCTGGGTGGCTCAGCCAGTTAAGCAACTGCCTTCCGCTCAGGTCCTGATCTCAGGGTCCTGGGATAGAGCCCTGCATCAGGCTCCCTGCTCACTGGGGAGTCTGTTTCTCCCTCTCACTCCCCCTCTGTGCTCTCTCTCTCTCTCTCAACTAAATAAAATATTTAAAAAAAATAAAGGATGCATATGACAAACCTGTAGCTATACTCTGAAAACTATAAAACATTTACGAAAGAAATGGATGACAGCCCAAACAAATGGAAATACCATGCTTATGGATACGAATTATCATTAAAATGTCCCTACTACCCAAAGAAATCTACAGATTCAATGAAATCCCTATCAAAATACCAATAGCAGTTTTCATAGATTGTAAGAAATAATCCTACAGTTATCATGGAACCACATAAAGCCCCAAAAGGTCAAAGCAATCTTGAGAAAGAAGGACAAAGCTGAAGGTATCACAATTCAAGATTTCAAGATATACTAAAGAGCAATAGTAATTAAAACAGTATTATACTGCCACAAAAGTGGACACATATGTCAATCGAACAGATGCCCAGAAATAAGCCCACACTTATATTGTCAATTAATTTAAGACAAAGAAGACAAGAATATACAATGGGGAAAAGAATAAAACTACATGGAAAAGAATAAAACTGGATCACTTTCTCACACCATACACAAAAATAAAGCCCAAATGGATGAAAGGCCTAAATGGCGGACCTGAAACCATAAGACTCCTAGAAGAAAATAAGCAGAAATCTCTTAGACAGTGGCTTTTAGCAACATTTTCCTTGATACGTCTGCTCAGGCAAGGGAAACAAAAGCAAAAATAAACTATTGGGACTATATCAAAATAAAAATAAACAAAACAAAACAAAACTTTTGCACAGTGAAGGGAGCCATTAACAAAACGAAAAGCCAAGCTTCTGGATAGAAGGTATTTGTAAATAATATACCTGATGCAGAACTAATATCCAAATTATATAAAGAATTTATATATAGTTCATTACCAAAAAAAAAAAACACCCCACAAATAATTCAATTAAAAATAGACAGAGGACCTGAATAGAAATTTTTCCAAGGATGATATACAGATGGTCAACAGACCCATAAAAAGGTACTCGGCATCACTCATCAAGGTAATGCAAATCAAAACCACAATGAGTTATCACCTCACACCTGTCAAAATGGCTTGATTCAAAAAGACAAAAAATAACAATTATTGGAGAGATTATGGAAAGAAAGCAACCGCATGTACTGTTGGTGTAGACAACATGAAAAACTATGGCGGTTCCTCAAAAAATTGAAAATAGAAATATTATATAATCCACTAAAATCACTACTGAGTATTTACTGAAAGAAAATAAAAACACAAATTTGCAAAGGTATAGGCACTTCTATATTTATTTCCGCATTGTTTACAATAGCCAAGATATAGAGGCAACCCAAGTGCTCATCAATAGATAAATAGATAAAGAACAAATGATGTGTGTGTGTGTATACATACATACATACACACACATACTTACAGCCCAATGGAATATTATTCAGCCATAAAAAGTATTCACCATTGGCATCAGTATGGATAGACTTAGAGGGTATGTATTATGTTAAGTGGAATGAGTCAGACAGAAAAAGACAAATATCATACGATTTCATTCATATGTGGAATCTAAAAAACAAAGCAAACAGGGCACCTGGGTGGCTCAGTTGGTTAAGCATCTGCCTTCGGCTCAAGTCATGATCCCAGGGTCCTGGGATCAACCCTGCATCAGGCTCCCTGCTCAGGGGAGAGCCTGCTTCTCCCTCTTCTCCCTGCTCCTGCTCTCTCTTGCTATCTCTGTCTCTCTCTCCAATAAATAAAAAATCTTTAAAAAAAGACAAAAAAAAAAAAACAAAACCAAACAAACAAAAAAGCAGAAGCAGGGATACAGTAATACCATAAATACAGAAGATAAACTGGTTGTACTCAGAGGGCATGGGTTGGGGCAATGGGCAAAATGGGTGAAGGCAAGTGGGAGATACAGGTTTCCAATTTGGAAATGAATAAGTCTCAAGGTTAGGAGGTACAGAATAGAGAAAATAGATAGTCAATGATATTGTAACAGCATTGTATGGTGACGGATGGTAGCTACACTTGCGGTGAGCATAGTATAACATACTGATGTGTCCAATTGCTGCATTGTACATCTGAAATTAATGTAACACTGTATGTTAACTATATATCAATATAATAATAATTAATTTGGATCCATGATTTAAATCTTCCACATGTTTTCATCAAATCAAGTTAAGGTCAGAATACAGGTTAATTAAGGTAAGCGAATTTACAGGGGAAGGAGATTGCTGACAGACTCTGAAAAATATACAGATCCTGGATTATTTAGTAAAAGGATTAGAGGGATTTTTTTTTTCATTTCTAATATCTCCCTGTAAATGTCTTGCCTACTGAATTTTCAGATATTTTAGTGGAAAATAATACACTGTTTCCGACCCATCCGAAAACCCTAAGCAAGTTTCCCAAATAATACTAAAACACTCTTAAACACCAGGAATTCAGCATAAAGTACAATATTTACAAAGCCAATTATAAAATTATTTAATATTTAATTAAATTTGTGTTGTAGGTTATGATACTGAAGAGTATCAGATATGTTCTTAAATATCAAAGATATTTAAGGAATTAAGAGATGTTTAAACAAACAATGAAATAAAACAAAAGATATGAAAAGGATTATGGAAATTGGAACTGGTTGGTGGTGTCCCTAAATCTGGCAAAAGGAAACATTTAGGACCCGTGAGGAGTTAAATCTTTTTTTTATATAATTTTTATTTTGTTATATTAGTCACCATAAGTACAACTCCAGTTTTTGATGCAATGTTCCATGATTCATTATTTGCCTATAACACCCAATGCACCATGCAATATGTGCCCTCCTCAATACCCATCACTGGCCTATCCCAGTCCCCCACCCCCCTCCCCTCTGAAGCCCTCAGTTTGTTTCCCAGAGTCCACAGTCTCTCATGGTTCATTCCCCCTTCTGTTTACCCCCCCCTTCATTCTTCTCTTCCTCATGAAGAGTTAAATCTCAAAAGAAAAGGTGGGGAAAATTATAGCAATAATGCAGACATGTTAAACAACAGAGCAGGAGATGATACCCAATGGGAATCAACAACTCTGTTATGACTGCAGAGGACTCATTATCCTCCTGTACATTTGAAATATTTTTTTCTACTGTGACCATGTGAATCTGTTAAAGTTGATCTTCATTTCAGATAGTAAATATTCAATAAAAACTTGCAAGTGTTTGTAATGACTTCTTAAAAAATACTAAGTGTTATTTGTATTAGACTAAAACTTGGGATTTGTACACGAGTCTTAATAAGACACCTTAGTCACTGTGAGTTTTTGGGCAAAATCTGTTGCTTAGTTCTTCATTCATAAAATAAGAATAGTAAGGACTCTACCATAAGGATCCCCTTTAGTATATGAGCAATGAAATATTGTGCTTCAAATATTTCCCACTTAAAAACTCACTTCCTCTTCTCAGGCTTTGGTTTTCTTATCAGTGAAAAAGGAAGAATGGGATCTCTCAGATTTGTGCTAGTTCCAGAAGGCCAGGAGAATTGCACACAGAGGTAAGTCTTGATGACAGACCATACAACCTCAATTGATTTCATTACCCAGAAAGAGATTTCCCAATATCTGCAGATATTTTTGACAACTATCACAAGAAGTGGGGATTGGATGGGGAATACAAGGGGAGGATGGGGGATGCTACTGACATCTAGTGGATAGAAGGCCAGGATGCTGCTAGACAGCCTACATTGCGCAGGGCAGTTCCCACAACAGTTACCCAGCCCCAAATGTCAGTAGTGCTGAGGTTGAGAAACCCTGATCAGAGGGCTCTTCACAGAAAATGTTGATATGTTGACAGCAAGTTTTATTTTACAAATATGTGATTCATCCTTATAGGCATAGTTTACACATCCAAAAAGAATGAATCTTAATCTTGATTCCAGTCTGACTTCAACTTGTTTACAGGCTTTCTCTTTTAACTTCGAAGTTTTACTATTTGCCACCTAGAAGGCTGGTGGTAGTGTAGAAACAGGCATTAACTGAATATTCTTTATGTTGCTACCTTGTGAGCAAAGTAGATGGAAACCAACAAAGCAGAAAATGGTTATAAACGTAAATGCCAATGTGCTTAATGATCTGGGAAGAAAAGTTCAATCGGAGCTTGTCTGATGAAAGCTATTCTGATGGTTGACCTGTCCATAAACACAAAGAGGCTGGGAGACTGTGGAAGGCTGGCCAAATACTAACACTAGTTGAGGAGTGACTTAATTAGATGAATGAAGAGAAATCCTGAGAAATGAATCTTTCAGGTAATGATAATTCTCTGTTCATTTGCTGGTCTGGGGAGCAGCCATGGAGTTACTCTAAGTAGAACTTGCTTGGAGCAGCTACTGGCTCTAGAGGTGTTTCCAGCATAATTTTAGAGAAAGCATTAGGTCAGAGGACAAAAGAACTGTTTTGAATTCCAGCTTCAATACTGACCAACTTCACTTTCCTCACTGTAAAATGAGATTAATACTATGTCACACCATACAAGGTACTGTATATATTAAAGGATATAATAAATATAAAATGCTTAGCACTTCTCATTTTCCTGGCACATAAACAAGAGTTCAATAAATGATATCATCTCACGTATATCAGGCATATAATGAACATTAGTTCCATTCCCCCGCTCTTGTTTTGTTTTGTTTTTTTAGAAACTCTGTTCCCTCAGGTCTCAAATTATTAATTTAAGATTTTCTGATCTGACTAAAGTCTTCTAAATTATGCTAGAATAAGTGATTCATTGAAATACTGTCATCACTAGTCTTTTCTTATTTAATTTATTGAGAAATATGTGTGCTTTGCTTATTTACTATGCATTGAAAATATCCTTATTAAAGAAATGAAAAATAAATGTTTTATAAATTCAGTTCTGTGTAGGCTCAGGAACATAATTGTATAGCACTGTATTGGCCTAGTGGAAAAAGAGTAAGTTTTGAAGTTCCTGGATAAAATTTAAAATACAGCTCCACATTTAATTAACTCTGATTATAGATCAAACTCTTTATGTTATTCAAACTTTTCATTCATACATTATGGATAACATCTGCCTCATAGCATAATTTTAAATATTATATTAGGTGTAGTAGTTAGAATGTTTTGTACAGTGGTAAGCACAAAAGAGATACTAAACTAACTTGCTTTCATTAGTTGATGTGGGAAAAACAACAAATACATATATATATGTGTATATATATATATGTATATACATATATATATATACAAAACTTCTAAAATAACACCTGATATAAAGTAAGTGTTCAACAACTATCAATTCCTTTTCTCTTCTCATTTCTAGATATTATTTAAGTCATGCTCTTGCTACTCTCTATATTGCAAGGATGGAAATCAATCGATAGCTAGGTTTATACTGTGCCAGTATGACCAATTCAAGATTCAATGAATGCAGAAGTAGGACAAAACAAATCTAACAATATATACAATGTATTTACTAAAGAGCCATCAGTTGACTAAGTTTTCATGTTGCAGTTGGATGTTTTAACATCATATTGACCCAGATAAGCATGTTCAGTTGTATTTAAAATTGGTTCCTCTTAGCCTTTTATTCACTTTGTAATACAAGAATGATTATGATTTTTTTCTTTTTGACACTTGTAAAAACAAACATAAATAAAGCAATAGAAAAGTAAGTAAAGCCATGTATAAACCAGCAGATATTCCTCAAGAGGACATGGCAGAATAATTCAAAATGTCTAACAAATGAGGAAGTGAAATATTGGGGGAAGCTTTTATATGTTTACATTATATTTCCTGAGCATCTTAACAAGCCCAGTTTACTCAGAGACAAAGGAAAGCATGAGATTTGTTTTAGACAATAACAACTAAACACTAAAATATTGAACCATTAGAAACTAGAGACAACTTGCAAGGAGCCAGTTGTCATATTCTGTCCAACAGGAGAGTATAAAGCAGATGATGGAACATTTGGTATGTATTTTTAGTGGAGGAAGGCATCAACCATGCCAGAGGAGACCTAAAATGCCTCAACTGTAAATGGATCAGGCTTTGTTATATCCCTCTTTCTCTCTTTCTTTTTCTCTCTTTCCCACCCCCTTTCTTTTCTAGTCTGAATCTGAGGAGAAGGTACACAATCTGTCCCAGCATCTGTCACTCTGCTTCCCCTTTGTTCATTGTTTTTCTGTTTTCTTTTAACCTTGTGAGCTGTAAAGCAGTTTTTATATTCTATCTCAATTATGGAAATAATCTATTTTAATAACCCACACAATTTATGTTAAAGATCAAAGCTTTGGCAAGATGTCCTTACTACCTACCTCTTCCCTCCTATTAAGACACACTGGAAATGAGATGGAGTAAGGATGGCTGTGCTTCAAATCACCAAATGGAATTACATGAGCTTTAGAGTCAAACAGTTATGGTTGAAAATCCTGGCTTTTTTCACTTAATAACCGTGTAACTTAAGGAACTTTCTTAACCAATGTGAGATTTTGTTTCCTTATCAGTCATCAGGTGTCAGTAGTTCCTATCTCTCAATTTTATTACAAAGATTATAAATTAACAAAACAGGAAACAACAAATATCAGCAAGGATGTGGAGAAAGGGGAAACCTCTTACACTGTTGGTGGTAATGCAAGCTGGTACAGCCAGTCTGGAAAACAGTATGGAGCTTCCTCAAGAAGTTAAAAATAGAGCTACCCTATGACCCAGCAATTGCACTACTGGGTATTTACCCTGAAGATAGAGATGTAGTGAAAAGAAGGGGCACCTGCACCCCAATGTTCATAGCAGCAATGTCCACAATAGCCAAACTGTCGGAGAAGCTGAGATGTCCTTCAACAGACAAATGGATAAAGATGTCATTCATATATACAATGAATATTACTCAGTCATCAGAAAGGATGAATACCTAAAATGTACATCAAGGTGGATATAACTGGAGGGTATTATGCTAAATGAAAGAAGTCAATCAGAGAAAGACAATTATCATATAGTTTCACTCATATGTGGAATATAAGAAATAGGGCAGAGGAGCATAGGGGAAGGGAGGGAAAACTGAATGGGAAGAAATCAGAGAGGGAGACAAACCACAAGAGATTCTTGACTCTGGGAAACAGGATTGTGGAAGCGGGGGTGAGTGGGGCGGATGGGGTAACTGGGTGATGGGCGTTAAGGAGGACATGTGATGTGATGAGCACTGGGTGTTATGCACAACTGATGAACCATTGAACACCACATGAAAATTAATGATGTATTCTATGTTGGCTAATTGAATTAAAAAAAAAGGATAAAATAAATGGACTTGCGGAGAAGATGTCAAACTAGGAGGATCCTAAACTCAAGTCGGCCCATGACTACAACTATATAACACCCACATCAATGTATCTAACCCAGAAAATTACCTGAAGACTGGCAGAACATACTCTCCACAGCTAAACATAGAGAAGAGGGCATATTGAAGAGGGCAGAAAATATGCAGATGAGGGCAGGAACAAAAATGATCTGTGAGACTGTGGGAGGGAGGGCTATTGCAAGTATGTGGAAGAGAGAGAAACAGACTGGGTACCCCAGGCACAGAGGACCTACACTGGGAAAATGAATCACCATAATATCTGACTTTGAAAACCAGAGGGGCTTAACTTCTTGAGTTCTTATAATCAGTTGTGCTTAGCACCTGGAAATTTGAAAATCAGCTGACTTGGCTAACAGTACACCCTGCCCCATGCTTTTCTATAGAATTGCCCCTTCCAACCCTACATTGGCAGCTCTTCAAGTTGGTGTTAGGTCTCCTCTTGCAGCAGACTTGAGAAAACCTTACTCACACTGTAAGTCCTATCCCCACTTTTCTGCAGACTCATCTCCTCCAACCCAGCCTTGGCAGGAGTACGACATTGTGATAGACACCCTGAAAGGGGCCAGCACCACTCCAAAGTGACTCCTGCCGCAGAAAGAGGGGAAGAAAGCCACACATATCAGTTAAACTGGAGCTCCAGCAGTGGGCTGTGGGGAGACCTCTTGTAGGGATACAAGTCTTGTCCACCAATGAAAGCCTCCCTGGTGACAACACAGGTTGAGTGTTTTATAGTTCAGTGCAATCATAGCTCTGTCAAATGCCTGGTCTGACCCAACTCAAGCCCAGCGTGGCCCCAGAGTGACTGATTAGCAAGACAGGGAACAAACCCTGCCCACCACAGGCAAAGAGAGCCTTTGCAGATGACTAGATTGAAGGCAAATATGGCTCAACCACCACAGTAGGGCACATGCAACATAGAGGAAATACCCCTGAAGTGCCAGGTTCTGGCTAACAAGAGATGCTGCACTGCCGTGTACCACAGGTCCTCTTCTTCAAAAGGCCACTACTTTCAAGAGCTGGAAATGTAGCCAACTTTCCTAACACATAGAAACAGACAAAGTGAGAAGATAGAGGAATATGCCCAAATGAAAGAACAGGACGAAATCACAGCAAAAGAACTAAATAAAATGGATATACGTAATACTTCTGGAATAGAACTTAAAGTAATGGTCCAAAAGATACTCACTGGACTTGAAAAGAGTGGAGGATCTCATTGAGACCCTCAACAAATAGAAAACATGAAAAGAACCGATTAGAGATAAAGAATTCAATAATTGAAATTAAAAATATACTAGAGGAATAAATAGTAGACTAGAAGAAGAAGAAAAATGGATCAATGATCTGGTGGACAGGGTAATGGAAAACAATCAAGCTAAACAGGAGAAAGAAAAAAGATTAATAAAGAATGATAATAAATTAAGGGAACTCAACAACACCATGGAGCATAATAACATTCACATTACAAGGATCCCAGGAGAAGAGAGAGAAAAAGGAGCGGAACATTTATTTGAATAAATAATAGCTGAAAACTTTCTAAACCTTGGGAAGGAAGTAGAAATCCAGATCCAGGAGGCACAGAGATTCCTCAACAAAATTAACTCAAGGAGGTCCACACCAAGACACACAGTAGTTAAAACAGCAAAAAATAGTCATAAAGAGAGAATTTTAAAAGCAACAAGAGAGGAGGAAACAGTTACGTACAAAGGCAACCCCATAAAGGCTGATTTTCCAGCAGGAACTTGAAGGCCAAAAGAGAGTGGCATGATACATTCAAAATGTTGGGAAAGAAAAACAACAACAACAACAATAACCAACCAAACAAAAAAACAACCTGAAATCAACAATACTCTACCTAGCAAAGCAGTAATTCAGAATAGAAGGAGACATAAAGAGTTTCTCAGACAAACAAAAGTTAAAGGAATTCATGACCACTTAAACCAGCCCTACAAGAAATGTTAATGGGGACTCTTTGAGGGGAAAGGAAAGACCATAAGCAGGAGCAAGAAAAGTAGAAAGAAAGAAAGAAAAAAGCAGTAAAATTAAGTATATCTATAAAAACCATTCAAGGGATTCAGAAAATAAAAGGATATAAATATAACATTATATATCTAAAATGTGGCAGGGAGAGGAATAAAAATTAAGTGCTTTTAGAATGGGTTCAAACTTAAGTGACTACCAACTTAATATAGACTGTGATATGCACCAGATGTTCTATATAAACCTAATAAACCAGAAATTTAAAAAAACTGATAATAGATATGCAAAAAATAAGGAGAAGGAATTCAAGTACATCACTAAAGAAAGCCACCAAGCCATGAGAGTAGAGAGCAATAGAAGAAAGGAACAGAGAAAAACAGAAAAAAAAAAAAAAACCTGAAAACCCAACAACATAAAACAAGTAACAAAATGGCAATGAGAACATATCTATGTTCTTTGAATATAAATGGATTACTTTGAATATAAATGGATTACTTTGAATATAAATGGATTAAATATTCCAATCAAAAGACATAGAGTGATGGACTGGATAAAAAGGGAAGACCCATCTATATGCTGCCTACAAGAGACTCATATCAAATACACAAAAAGTTATGGGATGGAAAAGCATTTATCATGCAAATGAAAGTGAAGAGAAAGCTGAGGTAGCAGTCTTATATTGGACAAAATAGACTTTATTTTTTTTAATATTTTATTTATTTATTTGACAGAGAGTGAGTGAGAAAGCACAAGCAGGCGGAGCAGCAGAGGGAGGGGAGAGGGCAAAGCAGGCTCCCTGTTGCGAGCAGGGGCTGACGTGGGGCTCGATCCCAGAACTCTGGATCATGACTTAAGCAAAGGCAGACATTTAACTGACTGAGCCACCTAGGTGCCCCCAAAATAGACTTTAAAACAAATACTGTAATGAGGGACAAAAACACTACACAATCATAAAGAAAACAACAAGATATAACAGTTATAAAGATGCACCCAACATGGGAGCACCCAAATACATAAAGCACCTATTAACCAACATAAAGGAAGTAATCCATAGTAATACAATGAGAGTAGGGGACTTTAACATTCCATTTATATCAATAGATAGATCATCAAACAGAAAATCAACAAGGAAACAGTGGCTTTGAATGACACATAGAACCAGATGGATCTAACAGACATACACAGAACTTTCTGTCTTAAAACAGGGGCATACACAACCTTTTCAAGTGCACATGGAACATCCTCCAGAACAGATCATATTAGACCACAAAATAAGTCTCAACAAATTAAAAAAGATAAAAGTCATACAATGCATCTTTTCCGAACACAATACTATGAAACTATAAATCAACCACAAGAAAAAATCTGGAAAGAACACAAATACATGGAGGTTAAATAACGTGTTACTAAACAATGAATGGATGAACCAAGAAGTCAAAGACAAAATTAAAAATAGTACATGGAGATACATTAAAATGAAAACACAATGGTCCAAAATCTTTGCGATGCAGCAAAGGCAGTTCTAAGAGGGAAGTTTATAGCAATGCAGGACTACCTCAAGAAGTGAGAAAAACATCAAATAAACATCCTAATCTTACACCTAAGAAGCTAAAAAAAAGTATAAACAAAACCCAAAACCAGTAAGGAAATAATAACAATTACACTAGAAATAAATGAAATAGAAACTTAAAAAAAAATAAACCAAACAAAAAAACCCCCCAACAAACCAATAGAATAGATCAATGAAACCAGGAGCTTGTTCTTTGAGATGATCAACAAAATCGATAAACATTTAGCCAGACTTATCAAAAGAAAAAAAGAGAGAGAGAGAGAGAGGACTCAAATAAACAAAACCAGAAATCAAAGAGGAAAAATAACAAATGCTACAAAAATACAAAAAATTATAGGAAAATATTATGAAAAATTATATGCCAACAAATTGGACAACCTAGAAGAAATGGATAAATTCCTAAAAACATATAACCTCCCAAAACTGAATCAGGAAGAAATAGAAAATTTGAACAGACTGATTACCAGCAATGAAATCAAATCATTAATCAAAAAACTCCCAAAAAGCAAAAGTTCAGGACCAGAGGACTTCACAGATGAATTATACCAACAGTTAAAGAAGAGTTAATACTTATTTTTCTCAAACTATTAAAAAAATAGAAGTGGGAGGAAAACTTCTAAATTAATTCTATGAGGCCAGCATTATCCTGTTATCAAAACCAGATGACACTACAAAAAAAAAAAAAAGAGAGAGAGATAGAGAAGCACATGCCAATACCTCTGATGCACATAGGTGTAAAAATTCTCAACAAAATGTTACAAACCAAATCCAACAGCACATTAAAAAAATCACTCACACTATCAAGCGGGATTTAGTCCTGAAATGCAGGAATGGTTCCATATTTGAAAATCAATCAACATGATATATCATATCAAGAAGAGAAAGGATAGGGGCGCCTGGGTAGTGCAGTCGTTAAGCGTCTGCCTTTGGCTCAGGGCGTGATCCCAGCGTTCCGGGATCGAGTCCCACATCGGGCTCCTCCACTGGGAGCCAGCTTCTTCCTCTCCCACTCCCCTGCTGTGTTTCCTCTCTCGTTGGCTGTCTCTCTGTCACATAAATAAATAAAATCTTAAAAAAAAAGAAGAGAAAGGATAAAACCATAAAAACCATATGATCATTTCAATAGATGCAGAAAAAGCATTTCACAAAGTACAACACGCATTTATGATAAAAGCCCTCAACAAAGTAGGTTTAGAAGGAATATACATCAATATAATAAAGGCCATATATGAAAAACCCACAATTAACATCATAATCAATAGAAAAGAGCTGAGAGCTTTTCCCCTAAGATTACGAACAAGACAAGGATGTCCATTCTCACCATTGTTATTCAATGTAGTACAGGAAGTCCTAGCCACAGCAATCAGACAACAAAAATGAATAAAAGTCATCCAAATCAGTAAGGAAGAAGTAAAATGTTCACTATTTGCCAATGACATGATACTACAAAACCATAAAGCTTCCACCAAAAACTACTAGAACTGAAAAATGAATTCAGTAGTCACAGGATACAAAACTGATATACAGAAATCTGTTGCATTTCTGTACACTAACAATGAAGCAGCAGAAAGTGAAATTAAGAAAACAATCCCATTTACAATTGCACCAAAAATAATAAAATATCTAGGAATAAACCTAATCAAGTGGTGAAAGACCTATATTCTGAAAACTATAAAACACTGTTGAAAGAAATTGAAGATGACACAAACAAAGGGAAAGATATTCCAATGTCATGGGCTGGGAGAACAAATACTGTTATAATGTCCATAATACAATCTACAGATTAAATTCAATGTATCAAAATGCCAACAGCCTTTTTCACAGAACTAGAAAAAATAATCCTAAAATTTGAATGGAACCAGAAAAGACCCCGAATAGCCTAAGTAATCTTGAATAAAAACAAAGCTGGAGTTATCACAAGCCCAAATTTCAGATATACAAAAATACTATAGTGATGAAAACAGTATAGCACTGGCCCAGAAACAGACACACAGGTTAACAGAACAGCACACAGAGAGACCAGAAATAAACCTACAATTATATGTTCAATTAATCTACAACATAGGAGGAAAGAATATGCAATGGGACAAGTACAGTCTCTTCAACAAATGGTGTTGGGAAAATTTGACAGCTACATGCAAAATAATAACCCTGAACCAGTTCTTACAGCACACACTAAAATAAACTCAAAATGGATTAAAGACCTAAATGTGAGACCTGAAACCCTAAAAATCCCAGAAGAGAACACAAGGAGTAATGTCTCTGACATCAGCCATGGAAACATTTTTCTAGTTCTGTCTCCTGAGACAAAGGAAACAAAAACAAAGGTAAACTATTGGAAATATAAGGAATAGGGCACAGGACCATAGGGGAAGGGAGGGAAAACTGAATGGGAAGAAATCAGAGAAGGAGACAAACCATGAGAGACTCTTGATTCCAGGAAATAAACCGAGGACTACAGAAGGGAGGTAGCTGGGGAAGATAGGGTAACTGGGTGATGGGCATTAAGGAGGGCACATGATCTGATGAGCACTGGGTGTTATACACAACCAATGAATCACTGTATGTACAGTGGAAACAAACAACAAGATACATGGTTGATTTTGCAAAGCAAGATGGTCCATGAGAAATTTCTGGTGGTGAACTGAAGGAAGTACTCTTATTAAAAAGGATCTAATGTTTGATTTTATGTTCTCTTCATTGCTCAAGGATAACCTTTTCCATCATTCAAAAACCTCAGCAGAATCTATGCACCACATGCCTTCTGTCAGATGTACAAATATCACAAAGGGGTCAATTTATATATCTGAGCTGGCATTAACCAAAAAGAAGAGATAACCCATGGAATTGAGAGAATCCAGGAAAGTCAGTAACTGAAGGACAATACCATGAGAAATCTTAGAGAGAGTATTAGACTTCTCAGAGGAAGTGAAGAAGGGGGTTCAAATCATTTTAATTTAAAACTGAGAAGACAGAAATCTTAGCTGGCTTCCAAAATACAGACACAATTCTCGAGAAGACAGTAAACTTTGGGGAGCAGAATACCCCACTTCATACTCAGATGAAGGTAATTTATAGTGGAAACAATCTTGCATATTTTCAACAATAAAAACCACTAATCCAAGAAAAATCATTTTTCCCATAAAGAAGTAATTCAATACTGAGTCAGATATGCTATTTGAACATAAGCAAGTTCTTGAAAATTCACCAAATCTAAAATGTCTCTTTTTTCAAAGGATACCATTCCACACTTTCAAATAGGAATGATTACAGTGAATAAATCTAGAACTATACACAAGAGCATTTGTATAAGATGTGTAACATAATTTCTGGCACATAAATATCTGGTTTCATAAATTTTCATTGTAGAAAAGGATGATTATTTTTAGTTTTATCTTAACCAATGACATCCAAATCCATCTAACAGAAAAACTTGTATATACTTTGCAAACTATCTTGATAAATTCTAGGAGCAGAAAATGTGATCTTTAGGACATGGGAGTCTCAAATAACAAACACAATTAGAGGCTGTAGTGGCCGAGTTGGGTAATTCAGCAACTCTATAAAGTCATTGGAGACATGACTCTTTCCATTTTTCTTTATGGTAACCACAGGTTATTGGCCATTTTCTTGGGTTGCATAATGGCTGTTAATTTTTTATCAAATATTAATATGTCCTCTAACTTTGCTGTCCCTGAAAAAAGATCCGCACTAGCTGTATTTTTTCTTTAGGGATATTTCATTTAAATTGAAACAGTCTAATTATGAATGTATAATAATTGAGCTTATTTTGCTTGTCAAAATGATTGCTCTTGGTGCCATTTATCCCATAAAAACATGAGATTAAAATGTTTCTCTATATCTATGAAACCTTTGAAAGGTGACATTTGCTTTCCCCAAGCTGAAGGTCAAATTCAAGTGAAAATATGTGTATAATACTCTGAAAATTACTAAGTTTGGTTATAAACAACTTCAGGAAGATTTTAATTCAGGGTCTCTGGAGAAATAAAATAACAAAACAAAAACACAAAACACCATATGAAACACCCCTGCAGCTTAATCAATGATCAGCTCTTGTACATAAGTCAAAGATGCACTCAATTGCACCAAATTAGGAATAGCTGACGTCAAGAACTGGCTTGATTTCTTACTGGTTTTACACCCTGTTGCCTGCAGTGACAAAGCAATAACAAATTCTGTTCCTCTCAAGGCACAAACTTTATTTCGTGTTATCCTTTTCCAACTTGTATGCTTCCCTAATTTATGCCAAAGGCAAACAGTAAGTCCAGAGAGACTTTAACAGCAGGGTTGATTTCTATGTTGTTATTAGCTAGAGATGACAATAGTGTAGTAATTGATTCTGCATCTTTCAGTTCCTGCTCTTTACACAACTTGGAGTACATGATGTTATATATTCTACCACAAAGGAAAAACAATTATTTTGTATACCACTGAACCAAGGACTTTATACTTTTAATTCTTATTTTCTTCACTTGTGTATTTCTTTGTAATACCTCTGTCCTTATCTTTGTATCTATCAACTCTAAAAATAAAATAATGATTTATTTCTAGAATTTGAACTTCTAGAACAGTCTTTTAAATGAGAACTGGGGAAGTTGGGTGAGGTTCACTAATTTTACATTGAGAGGGAAATGATTATATAGCTTTTATCCTGATTAGTCAAAATTGCACATGAAAATGTATGCTCTCCCCTTCCCCACATGTAATAACCAAGAAAGCAATACATTTAAAAATATTAATTTGCCTCCCACAACAAATGGATATGTAGCCAGGGAAATCTCATGTTAGGGAAGAGAGGCAGAATAATGCTGTACTTATTTATTTTTTATTATTATGTTCAATTAGCCAACATATAGTACATCATTAGTTTTTGATGTAGTGTTCAATGATTCATTAGCTGCATATAACACCCAGAGCTCATCACCACACGTGCCCTCCTTAATACTCATCACCTGGTTGCTATACTTATTTTTATAGTTACTTCTTTAACAGTTTCTCAAGTTGCTGAGCAGTATTGACCACAGCAGAGGAGCACATTGTGTACCTTGTTCTTCAGGGTAGCAAGGAAGAACTGCTATGGAAGAGAAGTTGTTGCAAATTGAGAGTATTTATTCCCTGTAAACCGTCAAGAGTTATCCCTCTTACTTCCTACCTGCCACCTACTGAACTTAATGTACAAGCTCAGAAATCTTAAAATGGGATTTTTTTTAACTTTGGAAGGCAGATTCTATTTTTTTTTTAAAGAAATGTCTAAAGGAAGATGTTTTGAGACAAGATAGGAGCTAGCACAGAATCTGGCTTAAGAATCTGATGCAGTGTTTCTGAGAAATTGTCAAGCATTGGAAGCTGAAGTTCTAGAACAGAACTTCTAGGATATCTATCAGATGGAAAGTGCTACCAACTTTCATTCTCCATGTTTTCAACACGTTGATCATTGATGCTCTTGAAATACCAAATGATTCTAATTTGTCAAAATGCTTTATGTGGTCACTATCTGTGTCTTCTATTTATATTCTCACACAATTGTAAATTCCTTGAGAACAGATCTGATTCATATTTTATATCCCCAAATAACTATCATTATATATGAAACATAGCTAAATAATACATATTTGTTGAATGAATATATGTTTGAGTCAAGAGTGAAAAGTTTGGTAATGTTAAATAGAACTTTCATGTTTAGTGTAGCTGATGTATTCCTATTCTTGGAAGGTTGGGAAGCCTTATATAACATATGTGGAATGTTGACTAACCAGAATGCTCTATTACCTTGCCAGATAACAGAGTTAGACAGATTTTACAAACTGGTGACCCACATGCCACACTCTGCCTACAGACATGTTTTGTTTGGCCTAGAGAGGGTTTTTAAAAAAATTTTCAAAGTAGTTGCCACATGTAAAACTTGGTAGTTTTTACACTTTAAAGATCCAGATTTCCTACTTCTCTTGGAAAAATCAGAATAGCTGGCAGTTCTGGGCAATGTTTTTGCATAGTGATAATTGCTGAGAGACCTATGGCTGGATACCATACACTTAAGACAGTTCATGAGACCTCAGGTTCTCCACAGCCTTGTTCTGGCAAGCACTCTTTATTTTTCTACGTTATGTGTGTGTTTATAAACCCCTCAGGCAAAGGCTGTGTATCTTTCATAAAAAGGGAAAATGATAGTGGAGAAAAAGAAAAGAATGGGAGGACTTTTTTTTTTCTACAGCACACATTATAAAAAAATACAATCAAACACTTGTTTGAACTGTTTTGCTTAGGAGTTTGACGTGTATGTTCATTTCATCTCCCACTGCTTTTAACCTAGTGAAGCTCTCCTGTACATTTAGCTTGAGTTACGCAGAAGTCTCCTGGCTAGTGTTTCTACTTCCTCTTTCTTCCCTCTACAACCTATTCAACAAGATATATCTCCCCACAGGCCCTGAGAGAGTCCCTATTGCTGACTTAATAAAGTTTATAGTCTATAGCTTGCTATTCAAGTTCTTTCATGATCTGCCTTAACCTATATTTGTAACACTATACACTCACTATGTCTTCCCATATGCCAGCATTGGAGTTACCCATAGTTTATCCTTACTTTTGTTCACGTTCTTTCATCTACCCATAGGGTTTTTTTTGTTTTTGTTTTGTTTTGTTTTTGTTTTTTTTTACTTCTCAACTCTCCTGTCTCAGTGCTATCCTACTTCCTTGAACCCTCTCATCATCTCTCAGCCTAAAATATTCTTTTTACAAAATCCTATAGTAATTTATCTTTAGATCTCTAAGAGAGCTCACCATTTTGTGTTGCATTATAGCCATTTGTATCAAGATCATATGCAATAACAATAATGAAAATGACAACTGTTTTCATTTATTAAAATTATAGAAACATGTAGGTAACGCTAGGTTGAGCAAATCACTATTTTAAGTCCTTTGCATACATTATCTCACTTATTACTGTACTTTCCCTGTGAACTGGTATTATTACTCTCATTTTACAGAAGAGAAAAACTGAAACCTAAAGAAGACACATGTATTTTCCCTAGCTTTATTAAGATATAATTGACATATAACGCAGTGTAAGTTTAAGGTGCAAAATGTGATGATTTGATATATGTATACATTGTGAAACGATTACCACAACAAGGTTAAACATGTCTATCACCTCACATAGTTGTCTTTTTGGGGGGAGTGAGAATATTTAAGATCTACTCCCTTAGCAACTTTCAAATATGCAATAGAGTATTGTTAACTATAGTCACCATGCTGTACAACAGGTCCTTAAAATTTATTCATCTTGTAGCTGGAAATTTGTACCCTTGACTAACATCTCCTCTTTTCCCCCACCCCCTTACTCCCAGCAACCACCATTTTACTCTTTATGAATTTGGCTTTTTTAGATTCCTCAACTAAGTGAGATCATACAGTTTTTATCTTTTCTCTGATTTATTACACTTAGCATAATGCCCTCAAGTTTCATCCAGGTTGTCGCAAATGGCAGGATTTCTCTCCTTTTATGGCTGAATAACATTCTTGGGGTGGTTTATGTGTGTACACATACAATGTATACTTTTTTCTTTATGTATTTATCTGTCAATGCACACTCAGGTTGATGCCTTGTTTTGGCTATTGTGAAATGAATATGGGTGTGCATTTCATTTTAGATAGTGATTTCATTTCCTTCAGATACATACACAGAGGTGGGGTTGTTGATCATATGGAAGTTCTATTTTTAATTTTTTGAGGAACCTCTATACTGCTTATCGTAATGACTGTACTGATTTACATTGCCACCAACAGTGCATGAGGGCTCATTTCTCTCCACATCTTGGTCAATACTTCTCTCTTGTTCTTTTGATAACAGCCATTCTAAAAGGTGTGAGATGATATCTCCTTGTGGTTTTGATTTGCCTTTCCCTGATAGTTAATGATGTTGACCATCTTTGCATGTAACTGTTGGCCATTTGTATTTATTTTTTGGAAAAATGGCTAGTCAGGTCCTTTGCCAATTTTTAATTTGATTGTTTGTTTGTTTGTTTGTTTTGCTATTGTGTTGTATGAGTCCTTATATATTTTGGTTATTAATTCTTTCTCAGATATATGGTGTGCAAATATTTACTTCCATTACATAAATTAGCTTTTGATTTTGTTGTTTCCTGTGCAGAGTCTTTTTAGTTTGATATAGTCCCACTTGCTGATTTTTGCTTTTGTTGCTTGTGCTTTTGGTATCATATCCAAAAAGTCATTGCCAAGACAATGTCAAAGAGGTTTTTCCTTATATCTATCTATAAGCTATCCAACTTAGAGAAGCTGTTATTTCCCTAAATGCTTATAACCTTAAGTGGTAGAGTTTGGATTTGGGATCATGAGTCTAAACTATAATAAATTTCTTCACAGAACTTTGTCTATTGCTTCTGTGTAACCAAACCTCTTTTTTTTTTTAAGATATTATTTATTTATTTGACAGAGATAGAGACAGCCAGCGAGAGAGGGAACACAAGCAGGGGGAGTGGGAGAGCAAGAAAGCAGGCTCATAGCGGAAGAGCCTGATGTGGGGCTCGATCCCAGAACGCTGGGATCACGCCCTGAGCTGAAGGCAGACGCTTAACCGCTGTGCCACCCAGGCGCCCCATGTGTAACCAAACCTCTAATGGAGTTTAATGTATATATTTTTATGTTAACAAATGAACAAATAAATGAATGGATAAACACCTAAAATATTCTTAGGGTATATCTTTCTATTGGCTGTCTGGGTAAACTAGAATGGAAAATTAGTCTGAATATCTTGCCTTTAAGAATTTTGCCCTTCACATTTCTTCCTGATTTCCTAATTTTCAGCAATACGGGAAGATTGTAAAAGAAAGGCTTCATCTTCATTGTCTTTCAATCTCTGGCTTAGATTTGATGCCTACTTTTTCATCTGTGCTGATTCTGAAAGGTTGAGAAGGTCTGCTACCTCTATAGTATCAGGTTAATTCCTCACAGCTACTAGAGAGACAGAGGTACTGCACATAATTTTTTAGAACTTCCAGCTAATAGGTAAAGATGTGAGTATATGACACATATCAAATTTCACTGGCAAGCATTCAGCATAAAAAAAATTCTTAGAAGTCAAGAATATTAAATATGCTTATTGATTGACCCCATGAATTCAGGCAGGACTAGCAAAGGAAATATCAAAAGTAGTTATCATAAAAAGTCATAGCTGTTTTATACGTACATAATAGTTCCCCTTTAACAGTAAATTATTTCTTGGCTACTTAGAATGGCACCTCTAGAAATATATTCCTTATGATTTTAGACTTTAGAAGACCTTTGTCCAACATGAAGATCCTAAGAGATATTTAAGTCATTTTTAATGATTGGCAGAATATGTTAACAGACCATGAGAGAGAGGGATTGACTTGGTTCAGAGCAATACTTAAGCATGATGGTCTTGAGAGAATACTTGAGTAAGTAAGGTGGGCATCGTGAAAATAATGAATAGTTTAATTGAGGAGTGCTATAAAGTGGGGAAAATGGGTGAAAGTCACCTGAAAGGATGCCAGGGGCAAACTTGACTGATTTTCCAATTTTGGATAAATTAAGGCTCTGTAAGGAAGAGAGCAAAGTCAAGCCAAAGTCTGGGTGATTTGTATGTGAGCAAGTTTCATTCTATCTTTTCTACCATCATGGCCTCTCAGAATCTTCAGTTACACACAAAAGTATATTCTATTTCAGCACATTGCTAAAGTTCATACTTTTTTTCTAAAAAGATTTTATTTATTTATTTGACAGAGCACAAGCAGGGGGAATGGCAGGCAGAGGGAGAGGGAGAAGCAGGCTCTCCACGGAGAAGGGAGCCCAATGCAGGGCTTGATCCCAGGACCTTGGGATCATGACCTGACCTGAAGGCAGATGCTTAACCGACTGAACCACACAGGCTCCCCCAAAGCTAATACTTTAAAATAGGAATTTATTATTCCTGCCTTTTTCTCTGGATTCATTTATGAGCTCAAGACTCTCATCTTTTTCTTTCTCTGACTTCTAACCCATCCAAAACATCCATGTGGTACCCATTACCACCTGGGTACTTGCATTTCACAAAATGTGTATATAGTTCACTTCTGGTTTTCTCTGTTATTTTTTGGGGGAATTATCCTAAAGACTAGAAGAGAGCTTGGGGGATTTAGCATGTGTGATAAACCTGTTGCCTCTTAGTCACAGGTTCAAATGCTGCCCAGCCTCTGGGGGAGGGCAAGTCAGCAGCAACAGATGCTGTTTTCATCCCACTCATTCCAGTTTTGAGACAATGATTCAGAATGTGTGCCAAATATTAATGATTAGCTCAGCTCCTTTCCAAATCAATGGTAAGAACATGAAAGCTCTACTCTTTAACAATCTTTTGTGTAAGGTAGGTTACTGCCCTCTCCATTGGGAGAACAGGAAAAAATAATGAATCTTCATGCTTTCCTTTCCTACATTAGTATTCTATCAGGTTGTAATCTATGCAACCTATATTCTTAGTTTATTTTTCATAAAAAAGAAACTGACATGTAGAAACACAGTTGTACTGCATTAGGTATTAGATCCAAGGTGAAGGTCAAAGAACATAGATACAATTGTGTAAAAAAACAAAAAACAAAAACCACAAACGTCAAGGAAAGGTTGAGAAGGAAAAACAAAGCTGGGGGCATCATGTTACCTGATTTCAAGCTATACTACAAAGCTGTGATCACAAGGACAGCATGTTACTGGCACAAAAACAGACACATAGACCAATGGAACAGAATAGAGAACCCAGAAATGGACCCTCGGCTCTATGGGCAACTAATCTTCGACAAAGCAGGCAAAAACATCCAGTGGAAAAAAGACAGTCTCTTCAATAAATAGTGCTGGGAAAATTGGATAGCTATATGAAAAACAATGAAACTTGACCACTCTATCACACCATACACAAACATAAACTCCAAATGGATGAAAGACCTTAATGTGAAACAGGAATCCATCAAAATCATAGAGGAGAACATAGGCAGCAACCTCTTTGACAATGGCCACAGCAACCTTTTTCATGACACATCTCCAAAGGCAAGAGAAATAAAAGATAAAATGAACTTATGGGACTTTATCAGGATAAAGAGCTTCTGCACAGCCAAGGAAACAGTCAAAAAAACTAAGAGGCAACCCACGGAATGGGAGAAGATATTTGCAAATGACACTGCAGAAAAAAGACTGGTATCCAAGACCTGTAAAGAACTTCTCAAACTCAATACATGAGAAACAAGTAATCAAATAAAAAAATGGGCAGCAGATATGAACAGACACTTTTCCAATGAAGACATACAATTGGCTAACAGACACATGAAAAAAAGTTCAAAATCATTACCATCAGTGAAATTCAAATCAAAACCACCTTGAGATACCACCTTACGCCAGTTAGAATGGCAAAAATTGACAAGGCAGGAAACAACAAATGTTGAAATTCAAATCAAAACCACCTTGAGATACCACCTTACGCCAGTTAGAATGGCAAAAATTGACAAGGCAGGAAACAACAAATGTTGGAGAGGATGTGGAGAAAGGGGAACCCTCTTACACTGTTGGTGGGAATGCAAGTTGGTGCAGCCACTTTGGAAGCAGACGTAGTGAAGAGAAGGGCCATATGCACCCCAATGTTCATAGCAGCATTGTCCACAATAGCTAAATTGTGGATGGAGCCGAGATGCCCTTCAATAGACGAATGGATATATACAATGGAATATTAGTCGGCCATCAGAAAGAACAATTACCCAACATGGACGGGACTGGAGGAGATTATACTAAGTGAAATAAGTCAAGCAGAGAAAGACAATTATCATACGGTTTCACGCATTTATGGAACATAAGAAATAGCAGCAAGATCGGTAGGAGAAGGAAGGGAAGAATGAAGGGGAGGTAGACAGAAGGGGGAATGAACCACAAGAGACTATGGACTCTGAGAAACAAACTGAGAGTTTCAGAGGGGAGGGGGGTGGGGGACTGGGATAGGCCAGTGATGGATACTAAGGAGGGCACATATTGCATGGTGCACCGGGTGTTATACGCAAATAATGAATCATGGAACATTACATCAAAAACTAAGGATATACTGTATGGTGACTAACATAACATAATAAATTATTATTTAAAAAAAAGAATTTAAGAGTAGGATAAAATTCTGTAGACCATTTAGCATTAAGATTTTATGGCTTTTGGGCACCTGGGTGGCTCAATCGTTAAGCATCTGCCTTTGGCTTGGGTCATGATCCCAGGGTACTGGAATTGAGTTCCATATCGGACTCCCTGCTCAACAGGGAGTCTGCTTTTCCCTTTACCCCTCCTCCCTGCTACTACTCTCTCTCTCTCTCTCAGATAAATAAATTAAATCTATCCAAGGATAGAGAATCCTGAGAATTTTGTTTTTGAAATGAGGACATTTTTTGGTGAGAGTTATTTCTGGGTTTAACTTCAGAGATATTCTTCAAACATACCATATGAAATTCATTTGACCATATCATAATCCAATTGATTATTACATTATGGAACCAGTAGCAAAACATTAGATGATATCACCAAAAGAGTGAAAAGATAGTTCATGTTTTGGGGGATCTCATAGTAATCCTTACTATAAAACTGGCCGATAAAAATAGATTTTGTGTAGGTTACATAGATTTAATTCTATAATCGAGCCTGATATTAATCCTCTGCCTAAAATAGATGTACTACTAGATATGCTAGAAAACACTCAAATTGATTTTATTGTTTTTTGTAAAGACTTTGGCAAATGGCTTTCAATTAAAAATAAAAACAGCATTTGTGACACCAAAACAGAATATAAGTCTTTCATTTTTAACTGAAAGGTTTAATTATCTCTTTAAAAAGATTGGATAATAGCTGATTTATGGAAGAGATGTTTCTTGTGAATAGTATTTAGGATTAAAGTCTCTTATCAGAGTAATCTAAAGCAATAATTATACTAGTATTTGAATCTTTTCTATATTTTCTCTGTTCAACAGCTATATACTACAAATCTGTGTAAGTCAAATGTGAAAAGATCTCAAAACAAAATGCCTAGTGATAAATTATTTTAGATAGGATATAGATGAATTTCTGGAAATTCTTAAACCAGTGTCATATGTAATTAATAAAATAAGTCAATTGAAATTTGATTCATGTCAATTTGCTCTTACTTTTTCATTGGGAAGAATTCATTGGGAAATATGATGAAAATACATACCTACTACTCTGGAGAAGTGCCTGTAAATGCTATTCAAATGAGTAAATGTCTATGACAAAGAAGAGAAAAGTCTTAAATAAGAATACATTTGTCATTTCACCAGTATCGGTATTTTTTGTATAATTCAAACTGGACTAATTGTTTGATCAGGTTTTAAAGCTTAAATATAAACCCAATCCATTTTGGGAGGTGGTCTGTATTATTGAAATTGGCAATAATGGGTCTAGATTTAGACATATTTTTAGATTTAATATCCTAAATTCCTGTTTCCATATTCTAGCCCAGTCACCTTCATCAAATTTCTTAACATAACTTAGCCTCAGTTTTGACCTCTGTGAAATAGCCATATTAAATAGTACCTACTTGACACAATAGTCTGACTATTATATGAGAACATGCACATAAAACACAAAAGATCACAATACTGGGTACATAAGAGATACTAAAATATTGGTTATTGTTGCTGTTTTCGTTATTCTGGTCTTGTAATATAAGCACATTTTTTTTAAAATTGAAAATGGCTCCATTTCCTTATCAGTCTAGAAACCCAAAATTATTGAAAATTCTTAGTGTATCAACTCACACATTTGATATTGAATAGAGTGTGGTTTTCTTGCTGGCCAGGACAAACGTAACATATTCTGTAATATATCTTAGTGGAAAATTAGTTCCAAGGGAAAGATCTATCTTTATGTATAAGAAGGTCTGGCCAACATTTGGGCTCTGTGTAAAATGTGTTCATATATCTTTAGTTAGGACAAACCCTACACAAAATGTTAATAGCAAACTGCAAGGTCATGGAAACTTTAGGACTTGCATATAAATATGCAAAATGTTCCTAAAAGACAAAGTATTTGGTGGGTTCAGTTTCTTGAAAATAAGATAGAAAATGCAAATATCTTTATACCTTACAGATGCAAGTGGGCCTTGGGAATTTGATTTCCGTTGTTAGAGTAAAGGTTAGTGATAGGATTAGATTTTTCTCTATTGATCA
This sequence comes from Ailuropoda melanoleuca, assembly GCF_002007445.2. NCBI lineage: Eukaryota > Metazoa > Chordata > Mammalia > Carnivora > Ursidae > Ailuropoda > Ailuropoda melanoleuca. The sequence continues at coordinate 60,308,774 of NC_048233.1, read as the reverse complement.
CTTCTATTTAATGAAACTGCTTATAAGAACTCCTTTGGAGTTCATGGGGTTGTCTCAGAAAAATAAACTCAAGAGACTGTGCTAAGCAATTTACCTTAATTTTGGAAAGAATCAAAGGGCTCTGCATAAAAATGAAAAAAAAAAAGAAATAAAATATTGTACCTTCTAGTTTAGGAAGGATTGTAGTCATTGTGGATTTTATGTTTCTCAAGTAAGGGAATAACTAGAGATTCACATGGGTTTCTCTTGTGAACAAAGAAAGAAGGGAATAAACACTTAGATGATTGCCTGTGCTAGGATCTGAGATGTGAAATATTGTGTTATTTCATTTAAACCTGTAAGCAACCATGTGGGGTAGGTACTACTATCACTAATAACAAGGATATTCCTAAAAGCTGAAAGATGAAATCACTTGCCCCAGGTTCATAGCTAAGGGATGACTGAGTAGATACTTGGGTTTATTTTACTTTATAAAATCTTTCCATTAAAAAACCCACCCTACATTTAGGGACCCTGCAGTCCAATCTCCCTGAGGAAAATCTTGATAAATACAAATTTACCAAAATACCAAAGTTTCATTTGGAAATATGGTGAAAAAATATGTCTAAAATTATACATCTGCACATACACGCGCACACACACACACACACAATAAAGGCTTTTCAAATTGGCAAATTTATATGACTAGGAGAAAAGTTAATTTTTAAAAACTCCCTTTGGGCAATCTTTTCATCATTTTGGCTAACAGAGACAGCGACTGGAAAAAGATAAACTTCAGAGGGCAATTACTAAGAAAGAAAGTCAGTGTCCAGGAGTGGCCCTGAGGTGGTCCAGGTGCCTGCCCATAAGGAGAGTGCCCTGAAGGCATGACTGCCTGCTCTGTCAGGAGGCATCTGGCTACAAGTGAAAGAAAATCCAAATCAAATTGGCTCAAAAAATTAATACTGTTTTGGCTAATCTAACAAAAAGTCAAAAAGAACAGACTTAATCAAGTGTTTCTGGCTGTATCTCCTATGAATTCCTTGGCTCTGTGTGTTCACTTCATCTTCAGAAGTGGGAGAGAGGCCTTTGCAATTCACATCCACATCTCACAATAGGCGGAAGAAAGGCTCTCTCTTCCTGCATTTTTCTTAAGAATATTTCTACCAGAAGCTCCCAGCAAAACCTAGGTTCTGGTTGATTCCAGCTGGGTCAAGTCATTTTCTGAACCTGTGGCTGTTACCAGAAGGAAATGTTAAATGCATAAATTAAATAGGGCCACCTCTGGAACAAAATTAGAATTCTTCTAGGAAGGAAAAAGGGATTAGATCATCAACATTTTCCACTGTACCAACTAGTCTGACACTCAGAACACTGCATATATTCCAGAATGGTTTGAAAAGAACTTTAAACTCAGAGAATTTTGATAGACTTTCTGATCAAGGTCAGTATGTAAAATTAGCATTAGAGTACATGAATAAAAGAAAAGTGATTTATTGTTGAAGATAAGAGAAAAATACCTCTTCACTAAAATATTGGTTTTAAAGCATTACCTTGAGAAAAATATCTCTCAACTAAAATATTATTTTTAAAGCATTACCTTTCAACTGAGAAATTATTCACCAATTGTTTAAATGTAAATGCTTTAGCAAATGGTTATCTTTATTATATTATTTTAAGTGTAAGATAAATCATAAAATTCTGCTTGTTTTTCAGAAATCCCACTTTCTGAAACTTAGGTACCTTGTAGTGGCAATGCACCTAAATTTCAGAGACAGCACCTTGAAAGTAAACAAAACATTTAAAAGCAAAATTTATAAACTCAGAAGTAAAATATTTATCACTGAATGATAACATGCAAAGAAAATTTATAATCCAGAAATCCTCCCCAAATTTAGGAACACTAGTTTGTCGGAATTCTTTTTCTAAAATATGATGACCCACTAAATAAAATTTGTTGCTAATATTTTAATTTTGGATTTCTAAAATTCTAATTTCATCATAGATTTTATTTTAATTTTAGAAGGATCCTAAATATACAGACAAGTGGAAATGAAAAATATTATAATCATTTGTTATTTTATCATCCCAGTAATAAGTATTGGTAATATTTTAGTAGTGTATTTTAAAATTTATGTTTAAATCTGATTTTTCTTTACAAAAAAATTTTCATCACAGTTTATATTTATTTTCTGTTTTGTAAACTTAACAATTACATTGTGATTGTTTTCCCAAACAATAAAAATGTTTGAAAATATACTTAAATTGTTAAAGTTTTCCAATTCATCTTTTCATTAAAGGTATTGTTAGATTCTCAACATCACAGAACTTTCTATGAATTGGTAAAACCAACCAATTTCTTTTTTTTTTTTAAGATTTTATTTATTTATTTGACAGAGAGATAGAGACAGCCAGTGAGAGAGGGAACACAAGCAGGGGGAGTGGGAGAGGAAGAAGCAGGCTCATAGCAGAGAAGCCTGATGTGGGGCTCGATCCCACAACGCTGGGATCACGCCCTGAGCCGAAGGCAGACGCTTAACCGCTGTGCCACCCAGGCGCCCCAAAACCAACCAATTTCTAAGGGCCATACTGTATTGCCACTTACAATATCATGTGATAATAATTTGACACCATGGGGCAGGTCTGATTATCTATTTAAACATTTTTTTTGTAATTTAATTGTTAGATTTTTTTCCCTCCTAGCAGCAGGATGGAATATCAGTTCTTTCATCTCAGAAATATTAATTTCCACTCACAACTCCCCTGAAGTATGGAAACAATTAAGTGATGGGCAATATATCCATGCTCATGATGTCCTTGAAATATCTTATAATTTAGCAATTGGAAAATAGTTTCTGGACCAAATTGGGTACTATTAACTCATTTTCAAATAAAGACCCACTGATATTTTCATAATTGTACTCATAATTATTAGGCAATTATTTGGTATATCACGCTTATTGAGACATCTCAAAATGGAGTAACCATTATCAAGACAATTTATAAGTTTCGTTGCTTTTCCCTATTTCACTCTAATTTTTTGCTCCTTTCTGTACCCTGTCTCTGCTTTTTGCAAATAAGCAACTAGGAATATTTCTGGAATCTCTGTACCTTTTCATCTATTATAGAAAAAAAAGATCTTCTAATGGAAATATTTAACTCTGCTTTGGTTCGCAGGCTGATTCTAGCCATGAGTCATGAAAATTGCTTTCATATATGGTAAAATGAAATGATGTAATAGGTTATCTATATATTCTATGACCCTTATCTCAATCTACTTCACAATGTTGATATTTCTCAAATTTCATCTTCCTGCTTGACTACAAATAGCTCTAAGGCAGTGGTCAGGTCTTAGTTACATTCTTAACTTTGACAGTGTTTTTGCAATCAAGATAGCACTTTTTAAATTAGTACCATTCAGGAACAGGGAAAGAAAATTCATAGTCACAGAAATGTAACAAGTGTATGTATGATTCTATAACTCTTCCTTCAAAAATCACTTGCAGATCTACTCTATCTAAAATCTCAACATTTAATTTTCCTGATTTATTTTTACCATCCCTTCAACATTATTTTAATTGAAACATGAACTCCACCAGTTTTTGAAAAAACAATGTCAGGGCACACACACAGTAAGGCTAAATATAAAATTATCAAAATATAAGACTTGAACCTCTAGCCATGATGGAATAATTGATACTGGAATTATTCTTGAAAAAAGGAACAGAACAGAGATATTAATGGGAAAAAAAAGCTGATTCTTTGAAACAGATAAATCTTTAGCCCCACCAAGGAAAAACCAACCAATTATTTTCAGGAATGAAAGAGAACTTTACTACAGATCCTATAGGTGTTCAAAGAACAAGGCAATATAATGGACACCTTTCTGCCAAATATATATATATATATATGAAAAAGATACAGTCTTTGAAAGATATGAATTATCAAATCTCATTATAAAAAGAAAAAAGATAATATCTAAAGAAATCTTAATGTAGAAGAACAAAGCTGGAGGCATCATAAATCCAAATTTCAAGATATACTACAAAGTTGTAGTAGTCAAAGCAGTGTAGTACCAGCACAAAAACAGACATATAGATCAAGGGAACAGAATAGAGTCCAGAAATAAATTCATAACTGTATGGTCAATTAATCTAGGACAAAGAATATACAATGGGGAAAAGAAAGTCTTTTCAATAACTATTGCTGGGAAAACTGAACAGCTACATGCAAAAGTATGAAACTGAACCACTTTCTTACACCATATACAAAAATAAGCCCTACATCGATTAAAGATCTAAATATGAGACGTGAAACCATAAAACTCCTAGAAGAAAACAGAAGCCACAATTTCTTTGACATTAGCCTTAGCAAAATTTTTTTACATATACCTCCTCAAGCAAGGGAAATAAAAGCAAAAATAAACTTTTGGGATCATGTCAAAATGAAAAACCTCTTGCACAGCAAAGGAAGCCATTAACAAAAACAAAAAAAGGCATCTTACTGAGTTGTAGAAGATATTTACAAATAATGTATCCATGAAGGCTCAATATCTAAAATATATAAAGGATTTATATAACTCAACACTAAAAAAAAAAACCAGTTCAAAATGGGAAGAAGATCTGAATAGACATTTTTCTGAAGAAGACATGTAGACAGCCAAGAGACACATGGAAAGGTGCTCAACAGCACTAATCATCAGGGAAGTGCAAATCAAAACCACAATGAGATACTACTTGACACCAGTCAGAATGGCTAGAATCAAAAAGACAACTGGTATTCAATGAGAATGGGGAGAAAAAACAACCCTCATGCACTATTGGTAGGAATGTAAGTGGTGTAGCCACTGCAGAAAACTATATGGAGGCTCCTCAAAAATTTAAAAATAGAAATACCATGCAATCCAGTAGTAATACTATTGCCTATTTGTTCAAAGAAAATGAAAACACTAATTTGAAAAAATATGTGCACCCTATTTTTATAGCAGCATTATTTATAATAGCCTAGATATGGCATCCAAGTATTCATTGATAGATGAATAGATTAAAAAAAATGTAGTGTGTGGGGAAAAAAAGATTTAGTGTCTATGTGTGTGTGTATCACAGTAACACACACATACAATGGAATATTATTCAGCCATAAAACAATAAGATCTTGCCATTTGTGACAACATGGATGGACCTAATGGATATTATGCTACGTGAAATAAGTCAGACAGAAAAACAAATACCAAATGATTTCATTTATATGTGGAATCTAAAACAAAACAAAACAAATGAACACAGAAAAAAACAGACTTTTAAATACAGAGAACAAACCGGTAGTTGCCAGAGAAGAGGTGGGTGGGGGATGGGCAAAATATATAAAGGGGATTACAAGGTACAAAATGCCAATTATACAATAAGTGAGTCATGGAGGTGAAAAAGACAGCATAGGGAATATGGTATATTGTATACTGTAATAACATTGTATGGTGACAGATGGTGACTACACTTATAGTGCTAAGCACTAACTAATGTATAGAATTGTTGAATCAATACATTGTACATCTGAAACTAACATAACACTGTATGTTAATTCTACTTCAATAAAGTTAATCAGAATAGCTCCATACCTATTAAATAATGAATTTGTAGTTAAAAACATTCATATCAAGAAAACTCCAGGTGCAGATGGTTTGTTGGTGACTTCTCCCAACATTTTAAGAAAGAAATAATTTCAACTCTTATACAAATTCTTCCAGAAATTACAAGACTTCCCATCTGGCATCTTAGGAGGCAAGGATTTCCCTGATACATAAATTAGACAAAGATATTACCAGAAAGTAAATCTATAGAATAATATGTCTCAAATACTTTAATTGAATCTAGTAATATAACACTACATTAACAAAATAAGGAGAAAAACTGTATGGTAATTTCAGTAAATGCAAAAAAAGCATTTGAAAAAATTCAATACCCATTAATAATAATAATAATAACCCTTCAAACTAGAAATAATAGAGAATAGTCAAATTGGAAAAGGTCATCTAAGAAAAATTTATACCCAATACCATACCAATCACGAGAGAACTAGAATGGCTTTGAATTATATAAGCTGCAACAATTTCTAGAATAAAGATGTGTCTCAGAATACAAAGAGTGGGGACACCTGGCTGGCTCATTGGATAGAGTATAGAGCATGTGACTCTTGATCTGGTGGTCATGAGTTCAAGCCCCATACTGGAGGTAAAGCTTGCTTTCAAAAAAAAAAAAAAAGGAATACACAGAGTGATCAACAGGAAATTATTTCTCACAGTCTGCTCTGGGTGAATATGTAATATGGTTATTTGGGTATGATGGCATCTCCAATGAAGTGGCTTTAGTGTTTCCTACTATCAGAAGCAGCTCTAAAGTTTTCAAGCCTATCTGGCTTCCCCTATTCACCTTGTTAATGTCAGAGACTTAGGAACGAAATCCCAACAGGTGCTTTCACACTCATACCTATAGTCTATTAAAAGGGGCCATTTCTAAGATTAATCACATCTAAGTTTTGTCTGCCTAGACAAGAGTTTGAAGCTTGGTTACAGTCCCTGAATAATACTCATAAAAATTATTGTCACCAATTCCAAGACAAAAGAGAAAAGTTTGTGCTACACTTGGCAAATTACTTTCACCTATGACCCAGATCTCATTAGTAACACTACATAAGCATCTTTTTTTTTAAGATTTTATTTATTTATTTGACAGAGAGAGACAGCCAGCAAGAGAGGGAACACAAGCAGGGGGAGTGGGAGAGGAAGAAGCAGGCTCCCAGTGGAGGAGCCTGATGTGGGGCTCGATCGCAGAACACTGGGATCACGCCCTGAGCCGAAGGCAGACGCTTAACGACTGAGCCAACCAGGGGCCCCTACATAAGCATCTTCTAATAGCCATTTCTCCTGTCTTGTTCCAACCAGACAACATTTTTGTTGGCAAGAAAAAGAAGGATCCAATCTGACCCTGATTTGCCTTTTCAAATTCCATTAGTTGATTTTCACTTTAATCTCCATTTCCTACCAGTTCATGTAAATACAATTCACAAAACAAATACTTTCCACTTTTGGGAAGAAATGTCACCTGATATTCTTTCTTGCACTTGTTGTTTTTGCTTTTTGTTCCCCGTCAGCATTCCTGGATACTCACAGACTGATATATAGATCTGAACTGTTCAATTACTAATTCCTTCATTTGGCAAATATATATTGACATTCTATGCTCTATGCTGCATATTCAAAGATAAATATGGTCCAATTCCTATCCTTAAGAAACAGGGAGACAGACATGGGGATAAATACTTATGAGAACATGTTGCAATGTTCTAACAGATACTTCTAATAACAGAATACTAATAAACAAAAAGCTATTGCGACACAACAGCTGAATGAATCCACAATTGCCTGAGGGAGCCAGAGGTTTCACAAAGTAAGTAACAGCAACAGTCTTAAAGTCTGAGGGAGTGAAGATGGCTCACCAAGCAGAAGAAAGAACATGTGTGCAAATAACTAATGAGAAAGATACCTAGTATGTTCAGATAATAAGAAAACTTATACAGCTAAAGCTCAGGGCAATTTATTCATTTATTTAATATTTATTGAGCAACTACTGTACATCAGGCATCATTCTAGTCACTAAGAATACAATAGTGAGCAAAATTGGGAAAATAAATTCCTGCTCCTGTGGAGATAACATTCTAACTAGGGGAGAAAAACAATAAACAACAACAAATTCAGAGTGTGTCAGATGGTGAAAAGCTCTATGGGGTAAAATTAGAACAGAGACAGTGTATAGCCAGGAATGTCGGATATAATGTGTAGAATGCTCTTGAAGGCCATACTGATGAAACGACATGATCAGAGACCTGGAGAAAATGAGAGACTACATTCAGATATTTGGGGGAAAACATGCCAGAGAGAGAAAACTGCCCAAAAATCTTGGTGTTAAAGCATGTTTATTGCATTGAACAGTACTTAGGCGACCAGTATGGGAGGAGCAGAATGAAAGCATTAAAGCAGGAGAGCATGAGGTCAGAGTGGAAATGAGGACCACATAATGAGGGCCTTGGATCTAGTTGAAAGGACTTGCTCTTTTACTATAAAAGAGATGGGCAGTCATTGGAGAATTTTAGTCAAATATATCTACTGATCTAGTGATCTGTGGGTCCAGTGAAGAAAGAGTTTAAGGGACAGAAGAGCTTGCTATGCAGGAAACAATGGTAGCTTAGACTAGGGTGACTGCAATGCAAGTGACAAAAAACAGTGGGATTCAGTTTTGTTTTTGTTTTTTGTTGTTTGTATGTTTTTGTTTGTTTTAGATAGTACTGTTAAGACCTGCTGATGGATTATTTAAAAAAGAAAAAAAGGACTCAAAAATGACTCTAAAGGGTTGGGCCTAAGCAAATGGAAGAATGGAATTGCCATTCTCCAAATCGGGAGTACTTTAGGGGAAACAAATTTGGGGTAGGGTACTATCAAGAATTTTGCCTTGAAATATTAAGTTTTTCAATATCTACTGGAAACACAAGATAAGGTCTTGAGCAAACAGATGTAAGATACTCAAATTGAGAGAGAGTTCTGGACTTCAGATGTGAATTTGTGGGAGTTCCACATTTTGATGGAATTTTAAGTCATAAGGGTTGATGAGATCATTATATGATATGAGACAGTGCCAGTGAATGAATCTAGAGAAAAAGGCAGAAAATAGATATAAAGAGTGGACTGCATCTTCGAATTTGACCATAATCCCATTAGAAGGGTGAAATCAATTAGAGCTTTAAAGCCAAAGAGCTATATGACTTAACTTCATTTTTAAAAGAAAACTGTGGGTAATGAGCCTCAGAAGGGAAAGAATTTGGAGGGCATGAAATAATTATGTCACAATAGTCCAGATGAGAAATAGACAGGGTTAGACATGATGGAGAGAAGTTGCTGTTTCAGGTGTTCATTCTGAGGTAAAAACAGAGCCTTTGGTAACTGGATGTGGAGAGGATGTTGTAAAGAAATATTTGCAAATTAGCATTCCATGGTGATATTATTATTAATATCAGTTATTAATTTTATGTGCCAACTTTACTACCTTAAAAGATGCCCAGATAGCTGGCAAAACATTGTGCAGTACAATAGACTGTGACTATAGAGCTATGTGAGTCAAGTATATCAACAAATATCCTAAAACAATATGGTCCAAAGGGTTCTTCAAGAAGTTCCCATACCTTATTGTTGGAGATGAGAAAAATAAAAGCAGATAACTGAAGATGATTATATAAAATTCAAAGGAGAAACACTTTTATTGGAGCTCTACTTTTTTCATTGCTGAATCTTTGATCCCAAATCTCTCCAAGCAATTTAAGCAGATGTCTGCCCAAGTTAGTCAATGTTGTGATTTCATTTGCTGTGACCAACAACTATCATGCAAATAGTAAAGAAGGGAAAGAAAAAAGTGAAAAACAAAGGGATGGAAGAAACATTTTAAAATTAATATATGTGTATGTGTATCATAATCCCAAAATATGAAAAACACAGACTTAGAGAATTTTGCAAGGGGCTGAGATTATTAAGAAGATATTTTCAGAAGAAAGGAATGATGTTGCTTGCTCTCTCAAAGATGAGGAGCCAATGTGGGAAGGAAAGAATGGAGGGATAGGCCAAATGATGCTGCAGACATTTTCAGTGATATTTGTAAACTTAGCACGTGCCAAGAAAGTTTTTTCAGAGAAACTGTTTGGAAATTGGGATTTTAATAAGTTTTAATCTTTGGACATACTAATTTATTTTGCATGATGTTGTATAAGGCAGTAAAATATGAGTCCTCTTGTAGCATCTAGTAGCCATAGCCTGGTAGCAATAGTGTTGGTTTTCAAATATGGCCGCATGTTAGAATCACCTAGGGAGCTAAAAAACAAACAAACAAACAAAAAAACAACCCAAGCCTGGGCCCAATGCCAGAGCACTGAAGTGGGCAAAGCTCTCCAGGTGCTGCTAATCTGCAACCAGTTTTAAAAACAACTGTGAACTAAAGAAACTCCTCAAGAGACTAATCAGAGTTCGCTGGGCATTCGGCTGGTTTCCTTGCAGCTGTTCTTCATTTATTACTTCCGATGTTAATGATGACAAGGAGAAGGATTCACCCAAATTTATCAGGGGATTGGGGAGTAAGGAAACCAAACTTCAAAATCTTCTGTGAGTCCTTTTGTTGAATACAAATCTAAACATCTAAATGCCAGCCCCATTATTACCTCTGCCATTCAGGTCAGTGAATATGTTGAACGTTTTATGTGCACAGATGTGGCATGAAGCAGGCAGAGAGAACAGATTCAGACAGAAGAGATGTCTCATATTCTTCTGAGACCTGAATTTTCATCTCCAAGGTCAGAGGCAATTTCCATCAGTTGGCCAACTTCCTACAAATCCAGATGACAGCTGATGCCCACTAACTTATCACACACAAAGGCTTGTTTTTTGGTATTCAGCATTTGTGGAAAGAATGTGATCAAAACAAAGACAATGAAACTAAAAGGAATAATGTTATTAGTGGTATGTTTCTTTGGGGATTTTTTTTTTTCAACAAGAAAGGCAATATCTTCCTACTACTTCTTCATGATCTGGCACCATAACCTCTGTGATTTCGTTTCTTCCCGCTCTCCTCCATCATACTCCAGGCATACTGGTTGCACTCTTTCTCAAACATCAAGTGCCTTTAGAATTCAAGGCTTTTATCCATGACTCCATTTAGAATTGTATCCACAAGGCTTAGTTCCTACTCATTCTTCAGTTGTCTGCTCAAAAGTCACATCATTGGAGATTATGTCCCAGACCATCCTATATAAAATAGTAATTCTCTAATACTCACCATTCCCTTACCCCATTACATTGCTTTATTTTTTTCTCCCTAACACTTACCATGTGACGTGACAGTTATCTGATTTTCTCCTTATTTATTCTTCTGTAATATAAGCTCCACAAGGGCAAGTACTTTCTGTGTTTTCTTTATTGTTTAATTTCAAGTGCTGATACACAACAGGCATTCAATAAATTTTTTTTGTGTGAATTAACAAATGTATCTTCCAAACTGTTTGGAAATAATAACATGTGACTATGGCAGACTGTTCTTTCTAAAAGTGGTCATAGATCTCCCATTTCACATATTCTTCTTACAATGAGGCTTGGATATTCCTCCTATCAAGAGGTAGGATCTGTGATCTCTTCCTTAAATCTGAATGGCAGAAGTGACACTATGAAGTTTTGTTAGGCCATGAAAAGCAATACAGTTTCCACCAGCTTCTCTTAAGAGCCTGCATTTAAAACACAGCCACTATGTGGTAAGGAAGTACAGGCAACCCACGAAGAAGCTCAGGTGGAGAGGAACTGAAGCTGATGCCCCACAGCCCTGGTGGAGTCCTCGGATGACAGTCAGCACTGATTTACCAGCCATTTGACTGAACTGAACCATTGTAAAAGCAGATCCTCCAGCTCCAATCAAGCTACACAGGTTATGAGCTTGGAATAGGAAAGAGCTATCCCTGCCAAGACCTGGAATATTTCAAGTTTAGGAACAAAGTCATTTGTTATTATTTTAAGCTACTATGTTTTGGGGTGGGTTTTTTTATACAGCAAAAGCTACTAATAGAAAATTTCATTGTTAATGAGAGAACAATACTGAATATAAATCATCGCTATTATACACACACACATTTCATGGTATATATTCAACAGTCCAGCTTGAGTGTTATATACACACTCATACAACCAGTGTTTTATATTCCCATTCTATATCTATAGTTCTATAAATAAAAAGTATAAATGCATAGTTGTATATGTTTCCTATATAGTCAACACACACAAATAGAAGCACTAGATACAAAATTTTACAGCCATGATGGAAAGTAGTATGTCAGTTCCTCAAAAAAGTAAAAATGGAATTACTTTATGATCAAGCAATCCCATTTATAGGATTATACCTAAAAGGATTGAAGGCAGGAGCATGAACAAATATGCATACATATATGTTGACTGCAGTATTATTCACAACATAGGTACGCCTCAAATATTGTGGGTTTGGTTATAGACATCACAATAAAATGGATATCACAATAAAGTGACTAATGAATTGTTTTAGTTTCCCAATGTACACATAAAAGTTATATTTACACTATCCTATAGTCTAAGCGTGTGAAAGCATTATGTCTAAAAAACCATATACACACCGTAATTAAAAATACTATACTGCTAAAAACACTAACCATTATCTGAGCTTTCAGCAAGTTGTAATCTTTTTGCTGGTAGAGGGTCTTGCATCAGTGTTGCTGGCTGCTGACTGATCAGGATGTTGATTGCTGAAGGTTGCAGTGACTGTGATAATTTCTTAAAATACGACAACAGTGAAGTTTGCTTTATCAGTTGACTCTTGCTTTTACAAAAATTTTCTTGGTAGCATGAGATGCTGTTTGACAACATTTTATCCACAGAACTTTTTTCAACCCTCTCAAACCTAGCCATTGCCTTACCAACAATGTGTTATGTAATATTCTAAATCTTTTGTTGTTATTTCAACAGTCTTCATAGCATTGCCACCAGCAGTAGATTCAATCTCAAGAAACCAATTTATTTGCTTATCCCTAAGGAGCAACTCCTCATCCATTAAAGTTTGATCATGAGAGTGCAGCAATTCCTCAGGCTCCATGTCAAATTCTAGTTCTCTTGTTGTTTCTACCACATCCACAGTTATTTCCTCCACTGAAGTCTTGAAATCCTCAAAATCGTCCACGAGAGTAAGTATCAACTTCTTCCAAACTCCTGTTAGTGATGATATTTTGACTTTTCCCTTGAATCATAAATGTTCTTAATGGCATCTAGAATGGTGAATCCTTTCCAGAAGCTTTTCAGTTTACTTTGCCCAGATCCATCAGAGGAATCACTCTCTATGGCAGCTCTAGCACTATGAAATGCACTCCTTAAATAATAAGACTTGAAAGTTGAAATTACTCCTTGAGCCATGGGCTACAGAATCGATGTTGTGTTTGGAGGCATGAACATTAATCTCATTGTGCATCTCCATCAGAGCTCTTGGGTGACCAGGTATATTGTCAAAGAGCAGTAATATTTTTAAAAAACATTTCTTTTCCTGAGCAGTAGGTCTCAACAGTGGGTTGAAAATATTCAGTAAACCATGTTGTAAACAGATGTGCTGTCATCTAGGGTTTATTGTTCCATTTGTAGAACACAGGCAGAATAGATTTAGTATAATTCTTCAGGGCCCTAGGATTTTTTGAAGAGTAAATGAGCACTGTCTTCGACTTAAAGTCACCAGATTAGCCCCTAACAAGAGAGTTAGCCAGTCCTTTGAAGCTTTGAAGCCAGGCACTGACTTCACTCTAGCTATGAAAGCCCTAGATGGCATCTTATTCCAATATAAGGCTTTTCATCTACATTGAAAATATATTGTTTAGTGTGGCCACCTTCATGAATTATCTTAGTTAAATCTTCTGGATAACTTGATGCAGTTTCTGCATCAGCACTTGCTGCTTCACTTTGCACTCTCCTCTTAAGAAGACAGCTTCTTTCCTTGAACCTCATAATCCAACCTCTTCCAGCTTCAGACTTTTCTTCTGCAACTTCCTCACCTCTCTAAGACCCTGAAGGGGGTCAGGGTCTTACTCTAGATTAGGCTTTAGCTTAAGGAAATATTGTCATCAATAAGGCTATTTTACTTTCTTATCATCCGTGTGTTCACTGAAGTAGCACTTTTATATTCCTTCAAGAACTTTTCCTTTGCATTCACAACTTGGCTACCTGCTTGGCACGAGAAACCTAGCTTTCAGCTTATTTTGGCTTTCAACATGCCTTCCTCAATAAGCTTAATTATTCCTAGCTTTTGATTTAAAGTGAGAGATGTTTGACTCCTTCTGTTTGAACACTCAGAGGCCATGATGCAATTATTAATTGGCTTAATTTTAATATAATTTTTTCTCAGAGAAGAGGGAGGCCCAAGGGGAGAGGGAAAGATGGGAACATCCTGGTGATGAAGCAGTCAGGACACACACATTTATTGATTAAGTTTGCTGTTTTACATGGGCATTGCTTCTGGTGTTCCCCCAAATTATGATAGTAATGTCAGAGATCACTATTCACTGGTCACGATAACAAATATTATGAGAAAGTTTGAAATACTGTGAAAATCACCAAAATGTGACAGAGACACAAAGTGAGCAAATGCTATTAGAAAAATGATACCAATAGACTTGTTTGAAGCCAGGTTGCCAGAAACCCTCAATTTGTAAAAAACAAAACAAAACAAAACAAAACAAAAAACAAAAAAAACCCAATATCTGAGAAGTGTAATAAACCAAAGCACAATAAAACAAGGTATGTCTGTAGTCAAAAGGTCAAAGAAACCCAAGTGTCCATTGACAGATGAATGGACAAACTTCATATGGTACATACACACAACAGAATATTATTCAGTTTTAAAAAAAGAAGGAAAACCCACACCTATATGGTCAATTAATCTATGACAAAGGAGACAAGAATATACTATGAGGAAAGGACAGTGTCCTCAATAAACAGTGCTGGGGAAACTGGACAGCTACATGCAAATGGATGAAACTGGACCACTTTCTAAAATGATACACAAAAATAAACTCAAAATGGGATTAAAGACCTAAATGTGAGAGGTGAAACCATAACACTCCTAGAAGAAAACATTGGCAGTAATCACTTGGGCATTGGCTTTGGCAACATATTTATGGATATGTCTCCTCAGGCAAGGGAAACAAAAACAAAAACAAACTATTGGGACTATGTAAAAATGAAAAGCCTTTGCAGAGTGAAGGAAACTATCAGTAATACAAAAAGACAATTTATTGAATGGGGGAGGATATCTCCAAATGATATATACAATAAAGGATTAATACCCAAAGTATACAAAGAACTTATACTACTCAACACACACATGCACACGCACACACACACCCTTCAATTAAAAAATGGGCAGAAGACCTGAATAGACATTTTTCCAAAGAAGACATGCAGATGGCCAACAGATGCATAAAAAGATGTTCAACATCACTCATCATCCAGGAAATACAAATCAATCCACAATGACGTATCACCTTACACCTGTTAGAATGACTAGAATAAAAAAGGCAAGTAATAATGAGTGTTGGTGAAGAAAAAGGAACCCCTATGCACAGTTGGTAGAAATGTAATTTGGTGTAACCACTGTGGAAAACAATATGGACACTGTTGGTGAGAATGGAACTAGTACAGCTACTCTGGAAAACAGTATGGAGGTTCCTCAACAAGTTAAAAATAGAGCTATCCTATGGCCCAGCAATTGCACTACTAGGTATTTATACAAAGGATGTCCACAATACCCAAACTATGGAAAGAGCTCAGATGTCCATCAACAGATAAATGGATAAAGAATATGTGGTATATACACAAAAGGGAATATTACTCAGCCATCAAAAAGGATGGGATCTTATCATTTGCAGCAATGTGGATAGAACTGGAGGGTATTATCTTAAGCGAAATAAGTCAATCAGAGCAAGACAAATACCATATGATTTCACATATGTTTGGAATTTAAGAAACAAAATAGATGAGCCCAGGGAAAGGAAAAATAAGATGAAATCAGAGAGGGAGACAAACCATAAGAAACTCTTAACTATAGGAAACAAACTGAGGGTTGTTGGAGGGGAGGTGATTAGGGGGATGAGGTAACAAGGTGATGGGTGTTAAGGAGGGCACATGATGTAATGAGCACTAGGTGTTATATGCAATTGATGAATAAATGAGCTCTACATCTGAAATGAATGATAAGCTATATAATTGAATTTAAAGAAAATAAGATTTAAAAAAGGAAACAGTATAGATATTTCTCAAAAAATTAAAAATAGAATTACCCTACAATCCAGTAATTCCACTACTGTGTATTTACCCAAAGAAAACAAAAACACTAATTCAAAAAGATACAGCACCACTATGCTTATTGTAGCATTATTTATAATAGACAAGATACGGAAGCAACCCAAATCTCCATTGATAGATGAATGGATAAAGAAGATGTGGTATGTATATGTGTCTTCCCGTGTGTGCGTGTGTGTGTTTGCATGTGTGTGTGATGGAATATTACTCTGTCATAAAAATAATGAGATCTTTCCATTTACAAAACATAGACCATGAAACAAGTCAGCAAAAGACAAATGCCATGTGATTTCACTCATATGTGAAATCCAAAAAACAAAACTAACAAACAGACTTAAATACAGAAAACAAACTGGTGGTTGCCAGAGGGGAGGTGAGTAGGGGGATGGGCAAAACAGATAAAAGGGATTAAGAGGTACAAATCTCCAGTTATAAAACAAATAAGTCAGAGAGATGAAAAGTACAGTGTAGGGTATATAGTTAATAATATCAGAATAACATTGTATGATGACTAAAGGTGGCAGGTATCAAGTAATATATAGAATTGTTTAATCCACATATTGTACACCTAAACCTAACAAATTTGCAAATCAACTATATAAAAAAGGAAGAAAAATAAGACACACACTGCAACATGAATGAACCCTTTAGATTACGCCAAATGAAATAAGCCAGTTTGTTCACAAATGAACAAATACTGCATGATTCCACTCATATGAGGTACTTTAGTCAAACTTACAGAAACAAAATTTACAATGGTGGATTCCAGGAATTGAAAGCTGGAGGGAAAGGGAAGTTATTGTTTAATTGGTAGTGTTTCAGTTTTGCAAGATGAAAACGTTCTAGAGATGGATGGTAGTGCTGGTTGCACAACAATGTGAATGTACTGATGCACTGAACTATACACTTAAAAATTATTAAATGGCATTTAATAAAATCATTCAATAATTTTTAAATTTAATTTTTAAAATTTTAAATATTTAATTATTTGATAAAATATTTAATAAAACTATTAAATTTAAAATTATTACAATGGCAAATTTTATGTTATATATATTGCACATAATTTTTAAAAACTACATGGGGGGCACCTGGGTGGCACAGCGGTTAAGCGTCTGCCTTCGGCTCAGGGTGTGATCCCGGCGTTCTGGGATTGAGCCCCACATCAGGCTCCTCTGCTATGAGCCTGCTTCTTCCTCTCCCACTCCCCCTGCTTGTGTTCCCCCTCTCGCTGGCTGTCTCTATCTCTGTCAAATAAATAAATAAAATCTTTAAAAAAATAAAAATAAAAAATATAAAAAAAATAAAAAACTACATGGAAACACCATGCATTGGTAGTGTTGTGTATACTTCCTATGTGGTAAATATTTACATATTTATTGCTAATACTACGAACATAGTCACACATATCTTTAGTATTCTATATATCACATATTTCCATTGTTAAATATAAATTCACATGAATAACATTTTACAGGTTAACATGTAGGACTTACAAATACATCTCAAGTATTTATCCATATACCTATATGTCTAGTGGTATATTCACATCTACATTTTAATATATACTATATAACCTATTTTCAGTGTACATCTGCAATATATTACATATTGTAATAAATGTGTTGTATGTATTGTAATAAATGTATTATTGTATATAAATATATACATACCACTTGCATACATCCATATAGAATTTGTATATATATAAAATACATACAAATCATCCCCAAGATCAGCATAGTCCTTCTCCAAAAGTGAATACACACACATTTTTGCATGCACTCATCTCGATACTTCAAAACCTAAAGCACAGTTCTGTATACACAGCTACATTTCCAGGGTTACATATACACATGTGACTCCAATGTTGTCTACACATATGTGCATATTTCTTCAGTGGCAGATATATGCATATGAATCTACAAAGTTGTTCACACATATATAAACATATACCTGAACATACACAGTCATGTGTGCCTATATCTATATAGAGCCATAAATTTTTAGTAATGTATGTATATATACAACTCTCACATAATATTCATACTCACACTAACATCCACTACTACATATATACACAGACATCTTCAGAGTTTTACACACACACACACACAGATGACTAATCTCATATACACAGGGAGAGAGAGGTTGGGTCATGAGACCTTTTCTTGTGATTTGTGGTATCAGCGTTATTATTTTATAACCTTAACTTGTGTATTATAAATTTTTTGTCCTCTGGTAAAGGGTTTTAATTTAATCAAAACCTTGGAGATTAAATGATTAAACCTGTCCCATCTACAGATTTTATTGTTAATTAGTCATGGTGAGGTGCCATGGTCATAGGATGCAGGGTCCCTAAATTTAGCAGTGGAATATTACATTGATCACATACAAAAACAGCCTGGAGTCTCTGGGGATCAGTCGCACGTCAGCGCGTGTGTTGTGGTTGAGTCCACCCTTCACCTATTAAAGGGGGTGGTCCTGGAGTTGTCAGCAACAATCTGCTTGTTCTCTGGCTGTGCATAGCAACAGCAACAACAACAAATCTGCCATCCTTAACCCCTTGAGAGTCCCATGATAGCAATTCGGAGGAGGATGATTCTCTTGATCAGCTCTGGGCTGCTTGCCTGCCTGCCTGGCTGAACTAGAGCTCATCTCCCCCAGAGAGACAGCTGCTTCTCTACCCAGAGCCACAGGCTCTCTCCCAACCCTTTCCTTACAGGCTGGAGAAAGGGAACCAACCAAGCATGTTTTCTTCTCAGTGTGCCAGGTCAGATGCCTCTTTCTGTTCATTTAAAAAAAAAAAAAGTAAAATGCATAGCATGATGTTTTCTAGCACTCCAGCTGCCATATTCCTGGGTATGCATATTCTGGGCCTGAAGACAGATCTGCTAAATATCAATATTAATTAACACAGCCACAAGATTCCTCCTAATGCCCTTTCCTCCATTTGGGCTCACCCTTGAAGTGGCATCCTGCTGTAACTGAAAGAGTACAGGCTTTGGAGGCAAGTGCTTTTGGGGATTCAGAACTCAGCTTTGCCACTTAATTAGAACTATGATTTTCTCTTATTTTTTCTTCTAGCTAAAATCTCAATTTCCTCATTTGTTAAACAGGATGTTTGGAACATAAAGTAAATTTTTACTGATTGTCCTTTCTATTCCTTTCCCCATCTCAGTGAGGTGGAAAAATGTCCTTCTTTGTTATTCTCTTATCTACTTCCTCCTTAAGGTGAAGAGACTTGATTATACCATCTCCAGGCTATCAGTACCATTTAGTAGCGGACTGACCTCTTGGATGCATAGGGTCATTGGGAATACTGACAACATTTGAGGCAGGAATAATTGCTTAAAATCATATCATTAAGAGATGCAGATGTCAGGGCACCTGGGTGGCTCAGTCAGTTAAGTGCTTGCCTTCAGCTGGAGTCATGGTCTCAGGGTCCTGGGATCAAGCCCCATGTTGGGCTTCTTGCTCAGCAGGGAGTCTGCTTCTCCCTCTCCCTCTGCCTTCCCCCCACCCGCTCTTGCTCTCTCTCTCTCTCTCTCTCTCACTTGCTTTCTCTAAATAAATAAATAAATAAATACAATATTTGAAAAAAAAAGATGCAGGTGTCTTCTTTTATCTTACAAGTAATAAACAGTTTACAAGGTGTTTAAATACTAAATGCTTCCAGGTACCAATGAGGCATTAACTATGAAGAGAGAATAAGGTTTTTCATGTTATTTTCTTCTGTTCCTGTATACTGGAAACACTGTGGGAGTGGTGACCAAGAGTGGATTGGAAGGGCACTGAAGTGAGAGGTAGTCTGGAAAGGTAAAAGTAGAATTTGTTTGTGTTTTCTCCTCTCATATTCCTTTATAGGTTCTCCCACTTTCAGGACTCTGGTGTCCTAGTATATTTCTTGGCTATTGAAATTTCCATCATGCTTGGTTTTACCCACAGCAGCAACCACTCCTGTAAACTTTCTCCACCCCTCCTACCAAAGCTATTAATGAAATGCCCTCCCATCTTATGATAAACTATTAATGTTACCATATGAATGATTGACAGTTGACCAATAATAAATACTATGTATCAGGCACTATTGTAAGCACTAGAGCTAAGGCAGTGAGGTAATTAAGGTTCTTGACTTCATGGAATTTTCATTCTAGTCAGAGGAAAGTAGAATATAGTAAAACAAATGAACAAAATAATTCTAGAGAGTTGTAAGTTGCTAAAAAATAAAATAGAACGAGTAGGTGAGATTGAGAGACAGAGACAAGATCATGTAGGATTTATGGTCCTGTAGTCCATAAAAGAATATTCATTTTAGGGATGCCTGGGTGGCTCAATTGGTTAAGCATCTGCCTTTGGCTCAGGTCATGATCTTGGGGTCTTGAGATCAAGTCCCGCATCAGGCTCCTTGCTTATCAGGGAACCTGCTTCTCCCTCTGCCTGCTCTTTCCCCTCTCTCTCTCCCTCTCTAACAAGTAAATAGTCTTTAAAAAAAAAAAAAGGAATATTCATTTTATTCTAAATGACACTGTAGGGTATAAACAGAGTAGTGGTGTGAACTGATTTGCATTTTCAAAAGATCACTTGAGCAGAGACTATATGGAACACTGAGAGTAAGGGGGTAGCATTAGATCTATCAAGAAGAAGGACAATTTAAAAAGAATAAGCATATTAGAGAAATAGATTCCTAATAGTGACACACATACACACATACAGACATATATATGACAGAGTGATATATCTATGGATTAGATGTTCGGAAGCAAGAAAGCCTTCTCAGAACCACAGGAATTGTATGTGATAGTCAAATCTCTCCTGATCCCACTTATTGGAGAAGTCCTACAGAAGGAAGATGCAGACATTTTTGTTTGTTTGTTTGTTTTGTTGTGTTGTTTTCATCCTGAGACCTCACTGCTTACCTCTGGTGAAGTTTCTCTTCCATATCTTTCATTATATGGCTCCATCACCCAATTGCCCTAAGGGAGTTGCCCCATCGGCAATGCATGGGAGAAGGTGGAAAACTGGGTCTATTCTTTTGACTATTGTGTTTTCCTTCATCTGTTAATAATGTACACTCCATGTATTGAATGATAAGAGGAACACCAAAATTGGATGAGTATTGAAATGTTAAGTAAAGGAACATACTTAATTTTAGTAAGTACTGTCTAAGTCTTAGAGGAAAATGCAGAAAGTTTTGAAGAGCTGTTAATAAAGGTTTCATTCATTTTTATATTCACTGACTCATCTGTTCATTCTGCAGTTGCATCCTGTGCTCTTCACTCTGTGCTGAACACGTATATACGATGAGAATTCAGAGATGAACATGACACATGCATCATTTTTATGGGGATCATGCTTTAGTGGGAATATGTGAAGTGCAGATTAACTTTGCCTGAAGAAAGGTTTGCAACTTTGTCCTGGGCTCCTGAGAGTTAACTTCTTTCCTAATCCTCTTCTCCTTCTTCCACCTCCTCCACCTTCTACTTTTATTATTATTATTATTCTCAGCCAACATATAGTATATTATTAGTTTTTGATGTAGTGTTCAATGATTCATTAGTTGCATATAACACCCAATACTCATCACAACATGTGCCTTCCTTAATACCAATCACCTGGTTACTTCATCCCCCTACCCCCTCCCTTCTGTAGCCCTCAGTTTGTTTCCCAGAGTCCAGAATCTCTCATGGTTTGTCCCCCTCTCTCATTTTTTCCCATTCAGTTTTCCATCCCTTCCCCTATGGTCCTCCGCTCTATTCCTTTTGTTCCATATATGAGTGAAACCATATAATTGTCTTTAAGCCCTTGGAATATTCCGCCTGCCAAGAGCATCTTTATTTACATGAAGATCTTTGACCATGACAAATAGTCTATGTTAACAATGTGATTTATACATATCGCCTCCAACTTTGGAGGGACTGGAGATTAAGTCAGCCATGGAGGTAGTTATCTGTGGTTATGTGGCTGACCCCCAATAAAAACTCTAGACACTAAGGCTCAGATGAACTTCTCTGATTGGCAATACCCTCCTGGGAGAAGTAAATGGTGTCTGTATGACTCTACTGGGAAGCTCATCCCTGGAATTCTTTGGTATAATGTCCCACGTGCTTCTTCCCATTGCTTATTTTAATCTGTATCATATTGTTGTAATAAATCATAACTCTGAATATAATGGATTTTATGAATTCTGTGAGACCTTTTAGCAAATCACTGAAACTGAAGGTGGTTTTAGAGACCTACTGAACTCTCAGAAGAACAGACATAAATGGCTAATTACAGACAAGTTATTAATTGAGCAAATGATGCATGCTATAGGATCCAGAGGAAGGACACATAACCTACTCTGGATGGTGCAGAGGAAATTTATTAGAATTACAGAAGTATAAAGTGAGTCTTACATATGACTAAGAAAGAGGAAAAGTTATTGCAGACAGGAGAAAAAAACAAAAGTGATGTGGGGAAGGGTATGGAAAATTAAGGAGTTGCAAGCAATTCTAGATAATTAGGTAAGTTGACAAAGGATATAGCAGGAAATGATTCAAGAATGAGAAGATAATAGTAGAGACCTTTGACATCCTTTGCCCCATCAGTGATGGGAAGTTATTATATGATGTTAAGAATGGAAGTAGCAGAGCACCTGGGTGGCTCAGTCTATTAAGTGCTCTTGGTTTTGGCTCAGGTCATGATCTCATGGCTTATGGCACTGAGCCCTGCATTGGGTTTTGTGCTCATCAGGGGTGTTCTTGAAGACTCTCTCTCTCTGCCCCCCCTCATTCTCTCTCTTTCTCTCTCTGTTTCTCTAAAATGAATAATTGAAAAAAAAAAGAATGGAAGTAGTATAGTCAGATTGCAGTTCAGATAGATTACTTTCAGAAGCAGTGGAGAGTAGATACTTGAGACACAGTGATCCTTCAAGAGGACATTATAATATTTTACCCTAAAATGATGAAGGTTTAAATAATGACCATTGATATAGAAAGGAGGTAATGGGGTGCACCATACGTGAAAATCTAATTAATTAGAGTTGGAGATTTATTTATTTTTTAAAAGCTAAGTCTAAGAAGGAATCCAGATGGTGGGCTTATGAGATTTAGGGATGGTAATACCACTTAACCAAGACAAAAATGCAGGAGGAAAAGCATTTTCAAGAGAAATGAGTTCTGCTTTAGAAGTGCTGGAATCCAACACTCCAGTGGAATCTCAAGTGTAAATGTGTAGTGGCACCTCAACATAAAGACGAAGAACCCAGAAAGTGGTTTAACCCGTACAGCATGCCCAGGAACACTAATCCAAAACACTGTGAATTTTATTAACTATTTCAAAGACATAATGAAATAATAGGTTTTCAGTATTACAAATCCAACATTTCTGTTAAAAAATGGCTGTGGAGGGGCGAATGGGTAGCGCAGTCGTTAAGCGTCTGCCTTTGGCTCAGGGCGTGATCCCGGCATTCCGGGATTGAGTCCCACATCAGGCTCCTCTGCTGGGAGCCTGCTTCTTCCTCTCCCACTCCCCTGCTGTGTTCCCTCTCTCGCTGGCTGTCTCTCTGTCATGTAAATAAATAAATCTTTAAAAAAAATGGCTGTGGAGTGAGTTGAAAGCAGTTAGGTATTTAAAAATGTGTGTTATATTGTAATTGTTGGTGATAAGGCAGATCTCAACTACATATTAACAAAGAAACTAACAGATTTTTTAAAAAATTGTGTTCATTAAGGGACCAGATGATAGAAAAAGGATGACTCAGGAAAGATTTATCCCCATAACTAGCAAAGCAAAATTCACTCTGTAGTTCCTGCTGTTGCTGCACTAAGGCTGTCATCTTATTATACTGTCTTATCTCCCTGAAAACCAATGAATTTTTTCCCTGAAATTCTAGCAAATTCCCATTTAGGGAGAGAGTATGGTATAGTGAAGAATGCTGTACGGAATCATAAAGCTTAGGTTTTAGTATGAACTGTCAGAGGTGAAGTTCATAGAAGTGCAAGGCCTTTCTCTGTTAAGTACCCGTGATTTATACCTTCTAGGAATTAGGCTTTGGGTTTTCAATGAACAATTCTGACTGAATGAATAATTTAATCTAAAGAACATAGAATTTATATTCTTCCCATGCATTAATTCTACTTTTTAATCTATGATTTTACTATGGCATTGCTGCTTTTCCTTGTCTAACTCCCATTTTGTACAGTAGGTCAATGGAACTTATTATAGGACTCCAGATAAACTGTACCTGATTCTTGGGGAACAATGCCCAAACTCTGTCTTTTTCTGCCCTCTTTACAACTCCTAATCCAGTTCTGACAGCTCACAGAAGACTTACTTATCCTTTATGTGGTCCAGTTAGGATCCTAGTTCTAGCATTCCCTTCCTATGTGACCTTGGGTAAGTTACATTACCTCTATTAAATATTTCCCATCTAAAAGACATTTGAAGTAGAACAATTACTGAAATCTCTTCCAGCCTGTTATTTTATAAGTCAAGGACATAGATAATATGAGTTGAATCTTAAAAAGAGAAATTTAATTTCATCAGGGAGAAAAGGGAAATGACGATTTTGAATGGAGAAGAATTAGGTTGATAGGATAAATGATGATATGTAGGTGAGAGTTAGTGGGACTGGATGACTGAACCGAGACAAAAGATGAGGGTGACAAGAATGGAGACATGAGGGACATGGGACTTGGAACACTAACGGTGCCAAAGATTCAAGTAGGTACCTGAATTCCCAACCTGTCTGTGGTCAGGAGTCCAAGAGATCAAGACTGGCCTCCAAGTGAAGCCTCCTAAGATATTTTACATCAAATAAAGAATTCAGTGGTCAAATAAGCTTCGGTGGGGGTGTAGCTCAGTGGTAGAGCATTTGACTGCAAATAAGCCTAGGAAATGGGCACTCATTATCTTCTTCCTCAAAATGCAAAATATGCTTTAACATTTTAGAGACAGAATTTCTACAGCAAGAAAACTGTCAACTTTGCTTAGCCCAGAATTTCTTAAATTATTCAGCCTTGGAATAAACCATATTTAGTTGCATTCCATCAATTTACACACAATGGTATGTGCTGTTTTAGTGTAATAGAGAAGATACCTAAGGTTTAAGATCCTAGGGCATCATAAATGTTGAGAAGCAGAATCAGGTCTCAGGTGTTAGGGCAAAGAAGGGTCAACATCTAGCTGTTCAGGGCTTTTTCTCACCCTTAAAGGTGGAAACACACCCAAGTGAGTTTCTTCCAAAACAAGTTATGATTCTATACTCTCATTCCTTCTATGCTTCCAGTTAAAGACGTACTGGCAGTTCAGGATCCTGTAAATAAACAGAAAGTGGCATCAGCTGTTTAAAGAAAGGGCTTATTGAGTCTAAAGCGGCAGATGGAGTCCAGATAAACACATCTCAAGCCAACTTAGGTAGACCAAGAAGAGACACTCCTTTTTCAGTTTTAAAGTTTGCTGGCCTTTCTCTGTGCTATGCACTAACATAACAGTTTTGACTCACCAGGAGATGACGCATACAGCACGGGGAGTTTGAAAAGGCACTGCTTAACCTTGCTAAGAAATACTAGTTTTAAGAACAGCTGGAATATTGCTTTCTGATCCTCGACCATCAACACAGCAAGGACGAGAGATGTTTTGATGAAGAACAAAAAATAAAAAATAAAAAATACTTCATTGGGCAAATAAATCTAGTGAATATTGAGAGCATTGAGAAAACAACTTGACTTAAAATAATCCTTTTGTAAGTAAAGGTGGCACCATAGCTGCAGGAATCTGGAGATGCATATTGTATGAAGAGTCCATTTCAAAGTGTCTTTTTCCATTGACATTTTAAAGAAATATTTTTAATCTACTCTTGTAAAATCTAGTATTCATGCTTTATCACAACACTAAAACAACAGGTTGAAGTTGCACATTATCAATCTGGTGACTCAAACATATATAGGGACCATTTCCATTTGTTGCATGAAGTGCATGCAGGAGGAAACAGATAATAATGACATTTGTGGACAAACACTGATCTAATTATTAGGGAGGGGGAAGTGTGGATTGTAAAAAAGATAAACACACAGCCATAGATTTATTGAACTCCTACTATGTATAAAGCACCTGGGCAGATTTGAAGGAAAAAAATTATTAGAGAATTTAGTTTCTATGGTTTCAGTTAAAGCTGATTTCTGCAAGAACCAGAAATCCACTTGAGCCAGTTCAAAAAAGGGAATTCATTGATGAGAAAACTATATAAGCCACGGGCTGAAAACAAAGGACAAATCAGCCTTCTAGAACTAGAAAACTTTTAGGAACAAAATAACCACTTGTCTAGGTAGCCTCAGTTTCCTTATATGCCCCTATCCCATAGTCTTTTTGTCCTATAACATTCTTTGCCTTGTAATGGTACTGAATTCAGTCTTGGCTTCACATGCATGTTAAACCAGAGGGGAATGCATCACAGTCTCTCATTTTAAATTTTCTCTTCAGAGAAAATGTGATGGTTGCTGAACAAAAAAAATAGAAGGACTTTGGACTAGGTAGCCATCTCTCCAGAGAGCAAGAGCTGAGTTGCAAGTTGTGCCTGTATGTAACATGTATGCCTGGTCCTTCTTTGTACTATGGAAAAGCTAGGTTTTTACAAAGAGGTATGGAAGAGGCAGACCACTGACTGTGTCTTTATAACTATCCTTAGAAATCTTATATTGAGATAAGAAAGGAAGGCAAAAGATAGCAAGGAAAGCTATGTTAATTACTAAATAATATGCAATAACATCTTCTGGGGTGCAGACATGAATTTAATCATTGATTTAGGGAAATAAATTCAAACAGAGATGGACAAGTAATAGGGAGAGTATTTTGGGCAGAAGAAATGGTATGAGAATAGTCATACAGATGTTAATGCATAAAGAGTCTTAAAGAAATGTATTGGTTCATTTAATTTAAAATATTAAAAAAGCAGTTTTGAGATCTCGTTCTGTTCTGGGCAATGCAATATATGGTACATTTGTTCAAAATATTTACTGAGCATCTACTGGGTTCCAGGCACTATTTTGGAGCTATAAACACTTAAGCAAAGCAAAGTTTTCTCCCCAGGGAGCTTACATTTTAGTAGATAAAGAGAGAACATGATTTTTTTTTTTCAGGTGATGTTGAGAAGTATTCAGTGATTAATTAAATAAATAAATAACAAAAACATCAAATTTATTCTTCAACCCAGCTTTCTTTTTTTTTTTTTTTTTTAATTTTATTTTTT